>NW_027049702.1:0-4279 GCF_025399875.1 Dalotia coriaria
TGGGTTTTTTTTCCTATTTGGGGATTTCAACGATCTAAAATTTGAAAATGCTTTTTTTGCAAAACAGCCCTTTTTAGTTTTTAAACTGCGTTTTTAAAGCAAAACAGCAAAATGACGAATTTTTTTTTCGTTTTTTTAATATTGCCCATTTAAACGATTTCAACGACAAATTTCTTGAAAATTTTTTTTTTTAGCAAAAAAGCACGTTTTGACTTTAATCTGCGTTTTTAAGCGTAAAACAAAAAAAAATAAAATTTTTATTATTCGTTTTTATTAATATTTTTTATTTGAACGATTTCAACGATCTAAAATGCTTGAAAATGCTTATTTTGGCAGCCCTTTTTAGTTTTTAAACTGCGTTTTAACGGAAACAGCATAAAACGACGAAATTTTTTTTATTTTTTTTATTTTTTTTGGGGCTTTGAACGATTTCAACGATCTAAAATGCTTGAAAATCTTACTTTTTAGCAAAACAGCACGTTTTGAGCTTTTTAAACTGCGTTTTAACGCGTAAAACAGCATAAAAAAAACGAATTTTTTATTATTCGTTTTTTTAATAGCTTTTTTTGAACGATTTCAACGATCTAAAATGCTTGAAAATGCCATTTTGGGGAAAACAGCACGTTTTTAGTTTATTCTGCGTTTTAACGCGTAAAACAGCATAAAACGACGAAATTTTTATTATTCGTTTTTTTTTAATATTGCGTCTATTTGAACGATTTTAACGATCTAAAAAAGTTTTAAAAAGCTTTTTTACAAAACAGCAGTTTTGAGTTTTTAAACTGCGTTTTAACGCGTAAAACAGCATAAAAAAGACGAATTTTTATTATTTGTTTTTTTTTATTGCTTCTATTTGAACGATTTCCGATCTAAAATGTTTAAAAGCTTATTTTTGCAAAAAGCACGTTTTTGAATCTGCTTTAACATGTAAAAAAAGCATAAAAAAAGACGAATTTTTTTTTATTCGTTTTTTTTTTAATATTGCCTTTTAACGATTTCAACGATCTAAAAATGTTGAAAATGCTTATTTTGCCGCACGTTTTGAGCTTTAATCTGCGTTTTTTAAAGCGTAAAACAGCATAAAAAAGACGAATTTTTTTTTAATCGTTTTTTTTAATATTGCCTTTTTTTGAACGATTTCAACGATCTAAAATGCTTGAAAAGCATTTTGCAAAACAGCACGTTTTGAGTTTATTCGCGTTTTAACGCGTAAAACAGAAAAACGACGAAATTTTTTTTATTCGTTTTTTTTAATATTGCGTATTTGAACGATTTAAAGATCTAAAAAAGCTTTTAAAAAGCTTATTTTAGCGAAACAACACGTTTTGAGCTTTTTAAATTGCGCTTAAGCGTAAAAAACAAAAACCCCTTTTTTTTTTATTCGTTTTTTTTAATATTGTTCTTTTGAACGATTTCAACGATTAAAATGCTTGAAAATGATTATTTTTGCAAAACGCACGTTTTTGGTTTAATTGCGTTTTCCGGCGCAAAAAACGACGTTTTTTATTCGTTTTTTTTAAATTTTGGCCCTTTTGGGGAAAGATTTCAACGATTTAAAATTTTGAAAATGCTTTTTTTTTAGCAAAACAGCACGTTTTGGTTTTTAAACGCGTTTTTAAAGCGTAAAACGCATAAAACGACGAAAATTTTTTTAAATTTGTATTTTATTTTTTATTCCTATTTGAACGATTTCAACGATCTAAAATGCTTTAAAATGCTTATTTTAGCCAAACAGCACGTTTTGAGCGTTAACGCGTTTAACGCGTAAACAGAAAAAACGACGAATTTTTATTATTCGTTTTTTTAAAATTTCTTCTATTTGAACGATTTAAACGATCTAAAATGCTTTAAAAACTTTTTTTTTCCCCAAAAAAAGCCGTTTTTAGCTTTACGCGTTTTTAAAGCGTAAACAGCATGGAGAAATTTTTATTTTCGTTTTTTTTAATATTGCGTCTTTTGAACGATTTCAACGATTTAAAAAAAGCTTGAAAATGCTTTTTTTAGCAAAACAGCACGTTTTTAGTTTAATCTGCGTTTTAACGCGTAAAAAAGCATAAAAAAAGACGAAATTTTTTTTACGTTTTTTTTAATATTGCGTCTTTTGAACGTTTTTAACGATCTAAAATGCTTTTTTTGCAAAACAGCACGTTTTTTAGTTTTAATCTGCGTTTTAACGCGAAAACGCATAAAAAAACAAATTTTTTTATTCGTTTTTATTAATATTGCGTCTATTTGAACGATTTCAACGATCTAAAAAAGCTTTAAAAAGCTTATTTTAGCAAAACAGCAGTTTTGAGCTTTAATTGCGTTTAAAGCGAAAACAGCAAAAAAAACGAATTTTTTTTTTTTTTTTTTATTAATATTGCTTCTATTTAACGATTTAACGATCTAAAAAAGCTTGAAAATGCTTATTTTAGCAAAACAGCACGTTTTTTGGTTTAAGCGTTTTAAGGGAAAACAGCTGACGAATTTTTTTTCGTTTTAAAATTTTTGCGTCTATTTGAACGATTTCAACATCTAAAATGTTTGAAAAAGTTTTTTTTAGCAAAACAGCGTTTTGAGTTTTAATCTGCGTTTTAACCCTAAAAAAACATAAAACGACGAATTTTTATTAATCGTTTTTTTTTAATATTTTTTATTTGAACGATTTCAACGATCTAAAATGCTTTAAAAAAGTTTTTTAGCAAAACAGCACGTTTTTAGTTTTTTTCTGCGTTTTAACGCGTAAAACAAACAAAAAAAAAAATTTTTTTTTATTCGTTTTTTTTAATATTGCGTCTATTTGAACGATTTCAAATCTAAAATGCTTAAAATGCTTATTTTTGCGAAACAACAGTTTTGAGCTTTAATTAGCGCTTTTTCGCGTAAAACAGCATAAAAAACGGAAATTTTTTTATTCGTTTTTATTAATATTGCTTCTATTTGAACGATTTCAACGATCTAAAATGCTTGAAAATGCTTATTTTGAAAACAGCACGTTTTGAGCTTTTAATCTGCGTTTTAACGCGTAAAAAAAGCATAAAACGACGAAATTTTTATTATCGCTTTTATTAATATTGCGTCTTATTTGAACGATTTCAACGATCTAAAATCTTATTTTAGCAAAACAGCAAAGTTTGAGTTTTAATCTGCGTTTAAACGCGTAAAACAGCATAAAAAGCGAATTTTATTATTCGTTTTATTAATACGTCTATTTGAACGATTTCAACGATCTAAAATGCTTGAAAAAGCTTATTTTAGCAAAACAGCACGTATTTTGAGTTTAATTTTGCGTTTTAACGCGTAAAACAGCATAAAAAAGACGAATTTTTTATTATTTGTTTTTATTAATATTTGCTTCTATTTGAACGATTTCAACGATCTAAAATGCTTGAAAATGCTTATTTTAGCAAAACAGCACGTTTTGAGCTTTAATCTGCGTTTTAACGCGTAAACAGCATAAAAACGACGAATTTTTATTATTCGTTTTTATTAATATTGCGTCTATTTGAACGATTTCAACGATCTAAAATGCTTGAAAATGCTTATTTTAGCAAAACAGCACGTTTTGAGCTTTAATCTGCGTTTTAACGCGTAAAACAGCATATAAACGACGAATTTTTTATTAATCGTTTTTATTAATATTGCTTCTATTTGAACGATTTCAACGATCTAAAATGCTTGAAAATGCTTATTTTAGCAAAACAGCAAAGTTTGAGTTTATTCTGCGTTTTAACGCGTAAACAGCATAAAACGACGAAATTTTATTATTCGTTTTTATTAATATTGCGTCTATTTGAACGATTTCAACGACTAAAATGCTTAAAATGCTTATTTTAGCGAAACAACACGTTTTGAGCTTTATTACGCTTTAACGCGTAAAACGCATAAAACGACAATTTTTTATTCGTTTTTATTAATTGCTTCTATTTGAACGATTTCAACGATCTAAAATGCCTGAAAATGATTATTTTAGCAAAACAGCACGTTTTGAGCTTTTATCCTGCGTTTTAACGCGTAAAACAGCATATAAAGGACGAAATTTTATTATTCGTTTTTATTAATATTGCGTCTATTTGAACGATTTCAAACGATCTAAAATGCTTCGAAAATGCTTATTTTAGCAAAACAGCACGTTTTGAGCTTTAATCTGCGTTTTAATGCGTAAAACAGCATAAAAAACGACGAATTTTTATTATTCGTTTTTATTAATATTGCTTCTATTTGAACGATTTCAACGATCTAAAATGCCTGAAAATGATTATTTTAGCAAAACAAGGGGTTTTTTTTGAGCTTTAAC
>NW_027049703.1:0-4277 GCF_025399875.1 Dalotia coriaria
CGCGTTAAAACGCAGTTCTCAAAACGTGCTGTTTTGCTAAAACAACATTTTCAAGCATTTTAGATCGGTTGAAATCGTTCAAATAGACGCAATATTAATAAAAAAAGATAATAAAAATTTCGTCGTTTTATGCTGTTTTTCGCGTTAAAACGCAGATTAAACTCAAAACGTGCTGTTTTTCTAAAATAAGCATTTTCAAGCATTTTAGATCGTTGAAAACCCTTTAAATAGAAGCAATATTAAAAAAACGAATAATAAAACTTTGCGTTTTATGTTTTCCGTTAAAAAGCGATTAAACCAAAAAATTTCTGTTTTGCTAAAATAAAACATTTTCAAAACATTTTAGATCGTTGAAATCGTTCAAATAGACCAAAAAAAAAACGAATAAAAAAAATTTTCGTTTTATGCTGTTTTACCGTTAAACGCGAAAAAATCAAAACGTGCTGTTTTTAAAATAAGCATTTTTAAGCATTTTAGATTGTTGAAATCGTTCAAATAGAACATTAATAAAAACGAATAATAAAAAATTTTATTTTTTTTGCTGTTTTTCGCGTTAAACGCAGATTAAAACTCAAAAAGTGCTGTTTTGCTAAAATAAGCATTTCAAGCATTTTAGATCGTTGAAATCGTTCAAATAGACGCAAATTTAAAAACGAATAATAAAAATTTGCATTTTTTTTGCTGTTTTACCCGTTAAAACGCAGATTAAAACCCAAAATGCTGTTTTGCTAAAATAAGCATTTTTTAAGCATTTTTTGATCGTTGAAATCGTTCAAATAGACCAATATTAATAAAAACGAATAATAAAAATGTCGTCGTTTTTTTTGCTGTTTTTCGCGTTAAAAAGCGAATAAAGCTCAAAACGTGCTGTTTTGCTAAAAAAAGCATTTTCAAGCATTTTTTGATCGTTTAAATCGTTCAAATAGAAGAATAATAAAAAAGAATAATAAAAAAATTTGTCGTTTTTTTGTGTTTTTCGCGTTAAAAACCCGATTAAAACCAAAACGTGCTGTTTTCAAAATAAGCATTTTCGCATTTTAGATCGTTGAAATCGTTCAAATAGACGCAATATTAATAAAACGAATAATAAAATTTCGTCGTTTTTATGCTGTTTTACGCGTTAAAACGCAGATTAAACTCAAAAAAGGGTGTTTTGCTAAAAAAACATTTTCAACATTTTGATCGTTGAAATCGTTCGTAGACCCAAAATTTAAAAAAAAACGAAAAATAAAAATTTCGTCGTTTATGCTGTTTTTTCGCGAAAACGCTGATTAAACTCAAAACGGTTTTTGCTAAAATAAACATTTTTGATCGTTGAAATCGTTCAAATAGAAGCAATATGAATAAAAAAGAATTAAAAAAAATTTTCGTTTTATGCTGCGCGTTAAAACGCAGATTAAAGCTCAAAAAGTGCTGTTTTGCTAAAATAACATTTTTTGCATTTTAGATTGTTGAAATCGTTTAAAAAACAATATTAATAATGAACGAATAAAAAAATTCGTCGTTTTATGCTGTTTTACGCGTTAAAAAGAATTAAAGCTCAAAAAATGCTGTTTTTCTAAAATAAGCATTTTCGCATTTTAGAACGTTGAAATCGTTCAAAAGACGCAATATTAATAAAAAAAGAATAAAAAAATTCGTCGTTTTATGCTGTTTTCGCGTTAAAAAGCGTTGCCAAAAGGGGTTTTTAAAATAACATTTCAAGCAGATCGTTTAAAAAGTTCAAATAGAAAATATTAATAAAACGAATAAAAAAAATTTCGTCGTTTTATGCTGTTTTACGCGTTAAAACGCAGATTAAAACTCAAAACGGTCTGTTTTGCTAAAATAAGCATTTTCATGCATTTTTAGATCGTTGAAATCGTTTAAATCGAAGCAATATTAATAAAAACGAATAATAAAAAATTCGTCCCATTTTTATGCTGTTTACGCGTTAAAACGCAGATTAAAAGCTCAAAACGTGCTGTTTTGCTAAAAATAAGCATTTTCAGAAGCATTTTACTGCGAATGGTTAAAATCACGTTCAAATAGACGCAATATTAATAAAAAACGAATAATAAAAATTTCGTCGTTTTTATGCTGTTTTACATGCGTTAAAACTGCAGAATAAAACTCAAAACGCACCATTTTGCTAAAATAAAGCATTTTCAAGCATTTTAGATCGTTGAAATCAGTTCAAATAGAAGCAATATTAATAAAAACAGATAATAAAAAATTCGTCGTTTTATGCCTGTTTTACGCGTTAAAAACGCAGATTAAAGCTCAAAACGATGCTGTTTTGCTAAAATAAACACATTTTCAAACATTTTTAGAACGTTGAAATCGTTCAAATAGACATAATATTAATAAAAACGAATAATAAAAAATTCGTCGTTTTGCCTGTTTTACGCGTTAAAACGCAGATTAAAGCTCAAAGCATTAACATTTTGCTAAAATAAACATTTTCAAGCATTTTAAGATCGTTAAATCGTTGCAAATAGAAGCAATATTAATAAAACGAATAATAAAAATTCGTCACGTTTTTATGCTTGTTTTACGCGTTAAAACGCAGATTAAAACTCAAAACGGTAGCCTGTTTTGCTAAAATAAGCATTTTCAGCATTTTAAAGATCGTTGAAATCGTTCAAATAGACGCAATATTAATAAAAACGAATAGTAAAAATTCGTCGTTTTTATGCTGTTTTACGGGTTAAAGCACCAGATTTAAGCAAAACGTGCTGTTTTGCTAAAATAAAGCATTTTCAAGCATTTTGATCGTTGAAATCGTTCAAATAGAAGCAATATTAATAAAAACGAATAATAAAAAATTCGTCGTTTTATGCTGTTTTTACGCGGGTAAAGCAGATTAAAGCCTCAAAACGTGCTGTTTTGCTAAAAATAAGCATTTTTCAAGCATTTTAGATCGTTGGAAATCGTTCACATGTAGACGCAATATTAATAAAAACGAATAATAAAAATTTCGTCGTTTTTTATGCTATTTTTACGCGTTAAAACGCTGATTAAAGCTCAAAAGTGATGTTTTGCTAAAATAAGCATTTTCAAGCATTTTAGATTGTTGGGAAATCGTTCAAATAGACGCAATATTAATAAAAAACGAATAATAAAAAATTCATCGATTTTTTTATGCTGTTTTACATACATTAAGAAACGCAGATTAAGCTCAAACACATTAACATTTTGCTAAAATAAGCATTTTCAAGCATTTTAGATCGTTGAAATCGTTCAAATAGAAGCAATATGAATAAAAACGAAAAATAAAAAATTCGTCGTTTTTTTGCTGTTTACGCGTTAAAACGCAGATTAAAAACTCAAAACTCTGTTTTGCTAAAATAAAAACATTTTCAAGCATTTTAGATCGTTTAAATCGTTCAAATAAACAAATTTAAAAAAAACGAATAATAAAAAAATTCGTTTTTTATGCTGTTTTTCGCGTTCGCAGTTAAAACTCAAAAATCTGTTTTGCTAAAATAAGCATTTTCAAAACATTTTAGATCGTTGAAATCGTTCAAATAGACGCAAATTTAAAAAAAACAATAGTAAAAAAAATTGTCGTTTTTATGCTTTTTTTTACGGGTTAAAAAGCAGTTAAAATAAAACGTGCTGTTTTTTCTAAAATAAGCATTTTTAAGCATTTTAGATCGTTGAAATCGTTCAAATAAACTATTAATAAAAACGAATAATAAAAAAATTTGTCGTTTTATGCTGTTTTTTCGCGTTAAAAAGCAGATTAAACCAAAAAGTGCTGTTTTGCTAAAAAAGCATTTTCAAAACATTTTTGATCGTTGAAATCGTTCACAAAACGCTATTTAAAAACGAATAATAAAAAATTTTGTCGTTTTTTTTGTATTTTGCAAAAAGCGATTAAAACTCAAAACGTGATGTTTTGAAAAAACATTTTCAAAACATTTTAGATCGTTAAATCGTTCAAATAGACGCAATATTAATAAAAAAAGAATTAAAAAAATTTGTCGTTTTTTTGCTGTTTTTTTGCGTTAAAACGCAGATTAAAGCTCAAAACGTGCTGTTTTGCTAAAATGCATTTTTGCCCTTTTTGATCGTTGAAATCGTTCAAAAGACCCCAATTTTTAATAAAAAAAGAATAATAAAAAAAACGTCGGCTTTTTTTCCGCGTTAAAACCGATTTGGGTCAAAACGGGTGTTTTCTTTTAAAAAAAGCATTTTCCAACATTTTTGACGTTGAAATCGTTTTTAAAAAAACAATAGAATAAAAACGAATAAAAAAAATTTTCCCTTCCGTTTTAAAAACTGTTTTTAAA
>NW_027049704.1:0-4271 GCF_025399875.1 Dalotia coriaria
ATTTTAAAAACAAAGCAATATGAATAAAAAAAAAATTTTCGTTTTTTGGGTTTTCGCCGCAATTGCCAAACGCCTTTGTTAAAAGCCCCTTTTAGACGCTGAAATCGCTTAACAGAATATTATTAAAAACGAATAATGTCTTTTGCCGTTTACCGCGTAAAACGCAGATTGCCAAACGTGCGTTTTCGCTTATTTAGAGCTTTTTGAATTTCAACAGACGCAAATATTGGAAAGTTAACAAAACGTCCGCTTTTACGTTGCAAAAAAGCCAAAGAAACGGCCTGGTTTTTGAAACGCTATTTTAGTTGAAACGTTCAAAGAAGCAATATTAATAAACAATAATAAAAATTGTCGGTTTTGCGTTTTTGCGTTAAAACGGATTGTGAAACGGCTGTTTTGTAGAATTACGTTATTTATCGTATGTTAAAACGCAATATTAAAAAAAACGAATAATAATTCGCATTTTATGTTTTTTAAAAAGTACGGTTTTGTTAAAAGTAGATATTTTTGATCGTGAAATCGTTCAGACGCAATAGTAATAAAAACGAATAATAAAATTTCGTCATTTTATGTGTTTTACGCGTTAAAACGCAGATTAAAGCCCAAACGTGCTGTTTCAAAATAAGCGGGGTTTAAATATACGCGTTTTAACGCGTAAACAGCATAAAAACGACGAAATTTTTATTTTTCGTGTTTATTAATATTGATTTTATTTAAACGATTTCAACGATCTAAAATGCTTGAAAATGCTTTTTTTTAGCAAAAACAGCACGTTTTGAGCTTTTAATCTGCGTTTTAACGCGTAAAACAGCATAAAACGACAAATTTTTTTTATTCGTTTTTATTCATATTGCTTCTATTTGAACGATTTCAACGATCTAAAATGCTTTGAAAATGCCTTTTGCAAAGCAGCACGTTTTGAGTTTTTAAACTGCGTTTTAACGCGTAAAACAGCATAAAAACGACGAAATTTTATTATTCGTTTTTATTAATATTGCGTCTATTTGAACGATTTCAACGATCGAAAATGCTTGAAAATGCTTATTTTAGCAAAACAGCACGTTTTGAAGCTTTAATCTGCGTTTTAACGCGTAAAACAGCATAAAACGACGAATTTTTATTATTCGTTTTTATTAATATTGCGTCTATTTGAACGATTTCAACGATCTAAAATGCTTGAAAATGCTTATTTTAGCAAAACAGCACGTTTTGAGCTTTAATCTGCGTTTTAACGCGTAAAACAGCATAAAAACGACGAATTTTTATTATTCGTTTTTATTAAATTGCTTCTATTTGAACGATTTCAAACGATCTAAAAATGCTTGAAAATGCTTATTTTGCAAAACAGCACGTTTTGAGATTTATTCTGCGTTTTAACGCGTAACATATAAAAACGACGAAATTTTGATTATTCGTTTTTACATATTGCGTCTATTTAACGATTTCAACGATCTAAAATGCTTGAAAATGTATATTTTAGCAAAACACGTTTTGAGCTTTAATCTGCGTTTTAACGCTAAACAGCAAAAATGAAATTTTTATTATTGTTTTAGTAATATTGCTTCTATTTAAACGATTTCAACGATCTAAAATGCTTGAAAATGCTTATTTTAGCAAAACAGCACGTTTTGAGCTTTAATCCACGTTTTAACGCGTAAACAGCATAAAACAACGTAATTTTTATTATTCGTTTTATTAATATTCTTCTATTTGAACGATTTCAACGATCTAAAATGCGAAAATGCTTATTTTATGCAAAACAGCACGTTTGAGCTTTATTTTGCGTTTTAACGCGTAAAACAGCATAAAAAACGACGAAATTTTTATATTCGTTTTTATTAATCAGTTGAACGATTTCAACGATCTTAAAATGCTTGAAAATGCTTATTTTAACGTAACAGCTAATTTGAGCTTTAATCTGCTTTTAACGCGTAAAACAGCATTAAAATACGAATTTTATTATTCGTTTTATTAATTCTTGTTTTATTTAAACGATATTCAACGATCTAAAATGCTGATAAATGCTTATTTTAGCAAAACTGCACGTTTTGCAAAGCTTTAATCTGCGTTTTAACGCGTAAAACAGCATAAAACGACGAAATTTTTATTATTCGTTTTTATTAATATTGCGTCTATTTGAACGATTTCAACGATCTAAAATGCTTGAAAATGCCTATTTTAGCAAAAACAGCACGTTTTGAGCTTTAATCTGCGTTTTAACGCCTAAAACAGCATAAAACGACGAATTTTTATTATTCGTTTTTATTAATATTGCTTCTATTTTAACGATTTCAACGATCTAAAATGCTTGAAAATGCTTATTTTAGCAAAACAGCACGTTTGAGCTTTATTCTGCGTTTTAACGCGTAAAACAAGCATAAAAACGACGAATTTTATTATTCGTTTTTATTAATATTGCGTCTATTTGAACGATTTCAACGATCTAAAATGCTTGAAAATGCTTATTTTAGCAAAACAGCACGTTTTGAGCTTTAATCTGCGTTTAAACGCGTAAAACAGCATAAAATGACGAATTTTTATTATTCGTTTTTATTAATATTGCTTCTATTTAAACGATTTCAACGATCTAAAATGCTTGAAAATGCTTATTTTAGCAAAACTGCACGTTTGAGCTTTAATCTGCGTTTTAACGCGTAAAACAGCATAAAACGACGAAATTTTTATTATTCGTTTTTATTCATATTGCTTCTATTTAAACGATTTCAACGATCTAAAATGCCTGAAAATGCTTATTTTAGCAAAACAGCACGTTTTGAGCTTTAATCTGCGTTTTAACGCGTAAAACAGCATAAAACGACTAAAAAAGCTTATTTGTTTATAAAGCTTTATTTTAAAAGGTTTAACGATTAAAAAAACTTAAAATGCATTTTTAAAATTCGTTTTTGATTTACTCTTTTAAACCCTAAACAACTCAAAAGCGAAAATTTTACTTTTATCAAATGCTTTATTTGAACTTTAAGCGTTAAGCGTAAAAGCTTAAAAAGCGATTTTATTTTCTGTTTTTTAAGCGTAAAACATAAAAGACGAAATTTAATTCGTTTTTAAAAAAGCGCTTTTGAGCGTTTTACGTTAAAAAAGCAAAAGCTTTTTTACAAAACCCTTTTTATTTATTTGCGTTTTAACCGGGCAGCTTAAAAGCGAAATTTAAATTTTGGCAAATTACGCTTTTTGCGTTTTAACGGTAAAAGCTAAAAGCTATTTTAGCAAAAATTTGGCTTTTAACTGGTTTAACGCCCAAAAAGCTTTAAAAGCCAATTTTTAACGTTTTTTTAGCTTTAATTTGCGTTTTAACGCCCAAAAGCTTAAAAGCAAATTTTAACGTTTTTATTTCTCTTAACGGTTAACGTTTAAAAGGGGAAAAATTTTTTTTTCGTTAATCATTTTGCTTTATTTGACGTTTTAACGGTTAAAAGCAGAAAATTTTTTAGGAAAAAAGTTTTGGGTTTAATTGCGTTTTTAACGGAAAAACTAAAAAGTTAAAATTCTTTTTTAAATTTTGCGCTTTTGACGTTTACGCTAAAAGCTTAAAAAGCATTTTTAACCCTTTTATTTATTTGCGTTTTAACGGTAAAAACTAAAAGCGAAATTTATTTTGTTTTAAAAATTTGGCTTTTAACGTTTTAAGCTAAAAGCTTTAAAAGCATTTTTTAAAAAAAAGGGGTTTTAGCTTTAATTGCGTTTAACGCTAAAAACTAAAAGCGAAATTTTTTTTAACGTTTTTTAATTTGTTTAGTGACGACAACGATAAAAGGAAAATTTATTTTGAAAACGTTTTGAGTTTTATTTGCGTTTCAACGGTTTAAAAGCTTAAAGCGATTTTTTAACCCTTTTTTATTTGCGTTTTGAACGTTCAGCATCAAAAGCGAAATTTTATTTTGAAAAGGGTTTTTAGCTTTTTCGCGTTTAACGCTAAAAGCATAAAATTTCTTTTTTAAAACGTTTTTGAATTTATTCTTTTTAAAAAATTTAAAAAGACTAAAATTTTAAAATTTATTTTGCTAGAGTTTTGGGTTTAATTACGTTTAACATTTAAAAAGGGTTAAAACAACTGATTTTTTAATTCGTTTTGTTTAATCTTCGTTTTAACGTTTTAAGACTAAAAGCGAAATTTATTTTGAAACCATTTAGTTTATTTTCTTTTAAGGAAAACATAAAACGTTTTTACGTTTTAAAAATAAAATTTATTATCTTTTTATTTAGAACGATTTAAGTTAAATGCTTAAAGTAAACAAAAACACGTTTTTAATTTT
>NW_027049705.1:0-4269 GCF_025399875.1 Dalotia coriaria
ATTTTTTTAAAAGCAAACGGGTTTCAACGATCTAAATGATTGAAATGTTATTTTAGCAAAACAGCAGTTTTGAGCTTTTAATCGCGTTTTAACGCGTAAACAGCATAAAAACGACGAATTTATTATTCGTTTTTTTTTATTATTGCGCTATTTGAACGTTTAAAGATCAAAATGCTTGAAAATGATTATTTTAGCAAAACAGCACGTTTGAGCTTTAATCTGCTTTTTTCGCGTAAAACAGCATAAAACGACGAAATTTTTATTATTCGTTTTTATTAATATTGCGCTATTTGAACGATTTCAAAGATCTAAAATGCTTTAAAATGTTATTTTAGCAAAAAGCACGTTTTGAGTTTTAATCTGCGTTTTAACGCGTAAAACAACATAAAACGACGATTTTATTATTCGTTTTTATTAATATTGCTCTATTTGAACGATTTCAACGACCTAAATCGCTTGAAAATGCTTATTTTAGCAAAGCACTTTTTAGCTTTAATCTGCGTTTTAACGCGTAAAACAACATAAAACGACAAAATTTTTATCATTCGTTTTTATTAATATTGCGTCTATTTGAACGATTTCAACGACCTAAAATACTTGAAAATGATTATTTTAGCAAAACAGCACGTTTTGAGCTTTAATCTGCGTTTAACGCGTAAAACACATAAAAACGACGAATTTTTTTTTATTTGTTTTTATTTAAAATTGCTTCTATTTGAACGATTTTAAAGATCTAAAATGCTTGAAAATGCTTATTTTAGCAAAACAGCACGTTTTGAGCTTTAATCTGCGTTTTAACGCGTAAAACAGCATAAAAACGGCGAAATTTTTTTATTATTCGTTTTTATTAATATTGCGTCTATTTGAACGTTTAACGATCTAAAATGCTTGAAAATAATTATTTTACAAAACAGCACGTTTTGAAGCTTTAATCTGCGTTTAACGCGTAAAACACTAAAAACGCGTTTTATTATTCGTTATTAATATTGCTTCTATTTGAACGATTTCAACGATATAAAATGCTTGAAAAAAGCTTTTTTTTAGCAAAACAGCACGTTTGAGCTTTAATCTGCGTTTAACGCGTAAACAGCATAAAACGAGAATTTTTATTATTCGTTTTATTAATATTTCGTCTATTTGAACGACAACGATCTAAATGCTTGAAAATGATTATTTTAGCAAAACAGCACGTTTTGAGCTTTAATCTGCGTTTTAACGTAAAACAGCATAAAACGAATTTTATATTCGTTTTATTAATATTGCTTCTATTTGAACGATTTTTAACGATCTAAAATGCTTGAAATGCTTATTTTAGCAAAACAGCACGTTTTGAGTTTAATCTGCGTTTAACGTCAGACATAAAACGACGAAATTTTATTATTCGTTTTTATTAATAAGCTTCTATTTGAACGATTTCCCGCGATCTAAATGCCTGAAAAATGCTTAATTTAGCAAACAACGTTTTGAGCTTTTTAATCTGCGTTTTAACGCGTAAAACAGCATAAAAACGAATTTTTTATTATTCGTTTTATTAATATTTCGTCTTTGAACGTTTCAACGATGTAAAAAGGGTTGAAAATGATATTTTAGCAAAACAGCCGTTTTGAGCTTTAATCTGCGTTTTAACGCGTAAAACAGCATAAAACGCGAAATTTTTTTATTCGTTTTTATTAAATTGCGTCTATTTGAACGATTTCAACGACTAAAATGCTTAAAATGATTATTTTAGCAAACAGCACGTTTTGGTTTAATCTGCGTTTTAACGCGTAAAACAGCATAAAACGATGATTTTTTTTTATTCGTTTTATTAATATTGGTCTATTTGAACATTTCAACGATCTAAAAATGCTTGAAAATCTTATTTTAGCAAAACAGCACGTTTTGAGCTTTAAACTGCGATTTAAGCGTAAAACAGCATAAAATCGACGAAAATGTTTATTATTCGTTTTTATTAATATTGCGCTTTTGAACGATTTCAACGATCTAAAATGCTTGAAAATGATTATTTTAGCAAACAGCACGTTTTGAGCTTTTTAAACTGCGTTTTACCGCGTAAAACAGCATAAAAACGACAATTTTATTATTCGTTTTAATTTATTGCTTCTATTTGAACGGTTCATCGATCTAAAATGCTTGAAAATGCTTATTTTTAGCAAAACAGCACGTTTTATTTAATCTGCGTTTTAACGCGTAAAACAGCATAAAACGACGAAATTTTAATTATTCGTTTTATTAATATTGCGTCTTTGAACGATTTCAACGATTAAAATGGGTTGAAAATGCTTTTTTTTGCAAAACAGCCGTTTTGAGCTTTAATCTGCGTTTTAACGCGTAAAACGCATAAAACAACGAAATTTTATTATCGTTTTTTAATATTGCGTCTATTTGAACGATTTCAACGATCTAAAATGCTTGAAAATGATTATTTTAAAACAGCCGTTTTGAGCTTAATCCCGCGTTTTAACGCGTAAAACAGCATAAAAACGACGAATTTTTATTTTTTTTTATTAATTTCTTCTATTTGAACGATTTCAACGATCTAAAATTCTTGAAAATGCTTATTTTAGCAAAATAGACGTTTGAGTTTAATCTGCGTTTTAACGCGTAAAAAACATAAAGACGAAATTTTTATTATTCGTTTTTATTAATATTGCGTTTTTTGAACGTTTCAACGATCTAAAGTGCTTGAAAATGATTATTTTAGCAAAACAGCACGTTTGAGCTTTTAAACTGCGTTTTAACGCGTAAAACATAAAACGACAATTTTTTTATTCGTTTTATTAATATTTCGTCTATTGAACGTTTCTACGATCTAAAGTGCTTGAAAATGATTTTTTAGCAAACAGCCGTTTTGAGCTTTAACTGCGTTTAACGCGTAAAACACATAAAACGACGAAATTTTTATTATTCGTTTTTATTAATATTGCGTCGATTTGAACGATTTCAACGATCTAAAGGGGAAAATGATTATTTTAGCAAAACAGCACGTTTGAGCTTTAATCTGCGTTTTAACGCGTAAAACAGCATAAAACGACGATTTCATATTCGTTTTTATTAATATTGCTTCTATTTGAACGATTTCAACGATCTAAAATGCTTGAAAATGCTTATTTTTAGCAAAACAGCACGTTTTGAGCTTTAATCTGCGTTTTAACGCGTAAAACAGCATAAAAAAGACGATTTTTATTATTCGTTATTTATTAATATTGCTTCATTTGAACGATTTCAGCGACCTAAATCGCTTGAAAATGCTTATTTTAGCAAAACAGCACGTTTTGAGCTTTTTAAACGCGTTTTTAACGCGTAAAACAGCATAAAACGACATAATTTTTATCATTCGTTTTTATTAATATTGCGTCTATTTGAACGATTTCAACGACCTAAAATCTTGAAAATGATTATTTTAGCAAAACAGCACGTTTGAGCTTTAATCTCGTTTTAACGCGTAAACAACATAAAACGACGAATTTTTATTATTCGTTTTTATTAATATTGCTTCTATTTGAACGATTTTAACGATCTAAAATGCTTGAAAATGCTTATTTTAGCAAAACGCACGTTTTGAGCTTTAATCTGCGTTTTAACGCGTAAAACAGCATAAAACGGCGAAATTTTTTTTATTCGTTTTTTAATTATTGCGTCTATTTGAACGATTTCAACGATCTAAAATGCTTGAAAATAATTATTTTTTGCAAAACAGCACGTTTTGAGCTTTAATCGCGTTTTAACGCGTAAAACAGCTAAAACGGGAATTTTATTATTCGTTTTTATAATATTGCTTCTATTTGAACTTTCAACGATTAAAATGCTGAAAATGCTTATTTTAGCAAAACAGCACGTTTTTAGCTTTAATCTGCGTTTTAACGTAAAACAGCATAAAACGAGGAATTTTATTATTCGTTTTTATTAATATTGCGTCTTTGAACGATTTCAACGATCAAATGCGAAATGATTATTTTTAGCAAAACAGCACGTTTTGAGCTTTAAACTGCGTTTTAACGCGTAACGCATAAAACGAGAATTTTTATTTTCGTTTTTTAATGCTTATTTGAACGATTTCAACGATCTAAAATGCGAAATGCTTATTTTAGCAAAACAGCGTTTGAGCTTTAATCTGCGTTTTAACGCGTAAAACAGCATAAAACGCGAATTTTTTATTCGTTTTTTAATATTGCGTCTTTTGCGATTTCACGATCTAAAATGCCTGAAAATGCAATTTAGCAAACAGCCCTTTTTTAGCTTTAATCTGCGTTTTAACGCGTAAAACAA
>NW_027049706.1:0-4268 GCF_025399875.1 Dalotia coriaria
GGTTTTTTTTTTTTTTTTGGGGGGGGTTTTTTTTTAAAAAAAAAAAATTTTTTTTTTTTAAAAAAATTTTTTTTTGGGGTTTAAAATTTTTTGGGGGGGGTTTTTTTTTGGTTTTTTTTTTTTCGCGTTTTTAAAAAAAAAAAAATTTTAAAATTTTTTTTTTTAATTTTGCCCAAAAAAAACCAAAACTTTTTAAAAAAAAAAAAAAAAAATTTTTTTTTTTTTTTTTAAAAAAAAAAAAAATTTTTTTTTTTGAAAAATTTTTTTTAAACCCCGGAAAAAAGCTTATTTGGGGGAAAAAAATTTTTTTTTTTTTTTAAATTTTTTTTTAAAAAATTTAAAAAAAATTTTTTTTTTTATTTTTTAAAAAAAAAGGTTTTTCCCTTTTAAAAAAAAATTTAAAAAAAAAATTTTTTTTTTTTTGGGGGGTTTTTTCCCCAAAAAAAAATTTTTTTTTTTTTTTGGGCCCCGGGGGGCCCCCCCCCTTTTTTTTTAAAAAAAAATTTTTTTTTTTTTTTTTAAAAAACCCCGGGGTTTTTTTTTTTTTTTTTTAAAAAAACCCGGGGGGTTTTGGGGAAATTTTAAAAAAAAAATTTTTTTTTTGTTTTTGGGGGAAAACCCCCCAAAAAAAGCGGGGGTTTTTTAAAAACCCCCGTTTTTGGGTTTTTTAAAAAAAAAAAAAAATTTTTTTTTTTTTTTTTTTTTGAAAAAACCCCAAAAAAAAAATTTTTTTTTTTTTTTTAAAAAACCCTTTTTTTTTCCGTTTAAAAATTTAAAAAAAAAAAAAAAAATTTTTTTTAATTTGCGTTTTTAAAAAAAAAAAAAAAAAAAAATTTTTAAATTTTTTTTAAAAAAAAAAATTTTTCCTTTTCCAAAAAAAAAAAATTTTTATTTTTGAAAAAATTTTTTTTAAAGGTTTTAAAATTAAAAAAAAAAAAATTTTTAAAAACCCTTTTTTCTTTTCTTCTTTTTAAAAAAAAAAAAGGGGGTTTTTTTAAAAAAAATTTTTTTTTTTTTTTTTTTAAATTTAAAAAAAAAACCTTTTTTTTTTAAAAAGGTTTTTTTTTTTTTTTTTTTTAAAAAAAAAAAAATTTTTTTTTTTTTAAAAAAAACCGTTTTTTTTTTTTTAAAAAAAAAAAATTTTTTTTTTGGTTTTTTTTTCCTTTTTTGAACGGAAAACCCAAAATTTTTTTTTTTTTTTAAAAAAGGGGGGTTTAAATTTTTTTAAAAAAATTTGGGAAAAAATTTTTTTTTTTTTTTTTTTTTGGGGGAAAAAAATTTAAAAAAATTTTTTTTTTTTTTTTTAAAACCCGGGGGTTTTTCTTTTAAAAAAAAAAAAAAAAATTTTTTTTTTTTTTTTTTTAAAAAAAAAAGGTTTTAAAAGGTTTTTTTAAAATTTTTTAAAAAAAATTTTTTGGGGGAAAAAAAAAATTTTTTTTTTTTTTTTTTTAAAAAAAAAAAAATTTTTTTTTTTTTTTTTTTTTAAAAACGGTTTTGGTTTTAAAAAAACCCCTTTTTTTTAAAAAAAAGGGTTTTTTTTTTTTTTTTAAAAAAAACACAATTTTTAAATTTTTTTTTAAAATTTTTTTTTTAAAAAAATTTTAAAAAAAATTTTAAATTTTTTTTTAAAAATTTTTAAAGGGGTTTTTTTTTTCGGTTTTTTAAAAAAATTTTTTTTTTTTTTTTTTTTTTTTTGGAAAAAACCTTTTAAATTTTTTTTGGAAAAAAAAAGGGGGCTTTTTTTTTTTTTAAAGGGTTTTTTTTTTTTTTTTAAATTTTTTTTTTTTTTAAAAAACCTTTTTAAAAAAAAGAAATTTTTTTAAAAAAAACGTTTTTTTAAAAGGTTTTTTAAAAAATTTTTTTTTTTTTTAAAAAAAAAAAAATTTTTTTTTTTTTTTTTTTTTAAAAAAATTTTAAAAATTTTTTTTTGGGCCCTTTTTTTTTTTTTTTTTTAACCAAAAAGGTTTAAAAAAAATTTTTTTAATTTTTTTTTTTTTCCAAAATTTTTTTTTTTTTTAAAAAATTTTTTTTTTGGGGTTTTTTTTTTTTTTTAAAAAAAGGGAAAAAAATTTTTTTTTTTTTTTGGGGGTTTTTTTTTTTTTTTTCCATTTAAAAATTTAAAATTTTTTTAAAAAAAAATTTTTTTTTTTTTTTTTAAGGGGTTTAAAAAAATAAAACAAAAAAAAAAATTTTTTTTTTTTTTTTTTTTTAAACCAAAAAAAAAAAAATTTTTTTTTTTTTAAAAAAAAGGTTTTTTTTTTCCCCTTTTTTTAAAAAAAAAAAAAAAAAAATTTTTTTTTTTTTTTTTTTAAATTTTTTTTAAAAAAAAATTTTTTTTTTAAAACAAAACCCGGGTTTTTTTTTTTTTAAAAAAAAAAAAAAAATTTTTTTTTTTTTTTTTTTTTTTTTAAAACCAAACCCAAAAAAAAATTTAAAAAAAAAAAAATTTTTTTTTTTTTTTTCCAAAAAAAAAAAAATTTTAAATTTTTCGTTTTTATTAATATTTTTTTTTTAAAAAACAAAAAAATTTAAAATTTTTTTTTAGCAAAAAAGCACGTTTTGAGCTTTTAATCTGCGTTTAACGCGTAAAACAGCATAAAATGACGAATTTTTTATTATTCGTTTTTATTAATATTGCTTCTATTTAAACGATTTCAACGATCTAAAATGCTTGAAAATGCTTATTTTAGAAAACAGCACGTTTTGAGCTTTTAATCTGCGTTTTAACGCGTAGAACAGCATAAAACGACGAATTTTTATTATTCGTTTTTATTAATATTGCTTCTATTTGAACGATATCAACGATCTAAAATGCTTGAAAATGCTTATTTTTAGCAAAAACAGCACGTTTTGAGCTTTAATCTGCGTTTTAACGCGTAAAACAGCATAAAACGACGAAATTTTTATTATTCGTTTTTATTAATATTGCGTCTATTTGAACGATTTCAACGATCTAAAATGCTTGAAAATGCTTATTTTAGCAAAACAGACGTTTTGAGTTTAATCTGCGTTTTAACGCGTAAAACAGCATAAAACAGAATTTTTTATTATTCGTTTTTATTAATATTCTCTATTTGAATCGATTTCCAGCGATCTAAAATGCTTGAACTCTTATTTTAGCAAAACATCACGTTTTGAGCTTTAATCAGCGTTTTAACGCGTAAAACAGCATAAAACGAAATTTTTATTATTTTTTTTATTAATATTGCGTCTATTTGAACGATTTCAACGACTAAAATGCTTGAAAATGCTTATTTTAGCAAAACACACGTTTGACTTTAATCTGCGTTTTAACGCGTAAAACAGCATAAAAACGACAATTTTTATTATTCGTTTTATTAATATTGCTCTATTTGAACGATTTCACGATCTAAAATGCTTGAAAATGCTATTTTAGCAAAACAGCACGTTTTGACTTTAATGCGTTTTACGCGTAAAAAGCATAAAACAAACGAATTTTTATTATTCGTTTTTTTAATATTGCGTCTATTTGAACGATTTCAACGATCTAAAATGCTTGAAACTTTTTTGCAAAACAGCACGTTTTTTTAATCTGCGTTTTAACGCGTAAACAGCATAAAACGACGAAATTTTTATTATTCGTTTTTATTAATATTGTTATTTGAACGATTTCAACGATATAAAATGCTTGAAAATGCTTATTTTAGCAAAAACTTTTGAGCTTTTAATCGCGTTTTAACGCGTAAAACAGCATAAAACGACGATATTTTTTTATTCTTTTTTTAATATTGCTCTATTTAAACGATTTCAACGATCTAAAATGCTTGAAAATGCTTATTTTAGCAAAACAGCACGTTTTGGCTTTATTCTGCGTTTTAACGCGTAAAACAGCATAAAAACGACTGAGAAATTTTTATTAATTCTTTTTTATTAAGATCGTCTATTTGAACGATTTCACGATCTAAAATGCTGAAAAATGCTTATTTTGCAAAACAGGACGTTTTGAGCTTAATCTGCGTTTTAACGCGTAAAACAGCATAAAATGATTTTATTATTCGTTTTTTATTAATATTGCGTCTATTTGAACGATTCAACGATAAAATGCTGAAAATGCTTATTTTAGCAAAACAGCGTTTGGCTTTAATCTGCGTTTAACGCGTAAAACAGCATAAACGAGTAATTTATTTTTTAATCTTATCTTGAAATTATTAAAAATGAATTATTTTAAAGCGTTTAGCTTACGCGTTTAGCTAACGTAAAGTTTTAATTGTATAAATGCTCTTTTTAAAAATTTTCTTTTTGCGGGT
>NW_027049707.1:0-4267 GCF_025399875.1 Dalotia coriaria
GAAATTTAATTTTAAAAAAATTTATTTTAACGTTTAAAGTGGTTTAACCAAAACAAAAAAACATAAAAATTTTTTTTTATCTTTTTATTAAATTTCCGGAATTTGGGCTTAAAATTGTAAAATGCTTTATAAAAACGACAATTTTTATTATTCGTTTTTATTAATTGCTATTGAAAACGACGAATTTTTAAATTTGTTTATTATATTGGTCATTTGACGATTTCAACGTTAATCTGAAAGCTTAAGCATAAAAACGCGAATTTTTTAATCTTTTTAAGCGTAACCATTTTTAAAAGGTAAACGATCTAAAATGCTTTTATTTAAAATTTTCATTAACGTTTCGAGCTTATGCGTTTAACGCGTAAAGCAAAACGACATTTTTTTATTTTATTTTAATGCGTCATTGAACGATTAAACGAAAATTCTTGAAAATGCTTTTTTATAAACAGCGTCTTTTGAACTTTACGTTGCTAAAAGCATGAAAATGCTTATTTTAAAACGGTTTTTTTTAATAGCGTTTAAAATTAAAACGATAAATTTATTTTCGTTTTTAAATACGCGTTTATTTAATTAACGATTTAAATATTGAAAGCTTTATTTTAGAAATCCCTTTTATTATTGCTGCTTTTAACGCGTAAAACGATAAAACGACGAAATTTTTTATTCGTTTTACACGTACTTTTTTACGATTTAAATCTAAAACACTTAAAATGCATTTAAATCAGTTTGAGCTTTTAACGGTTTAACGTAAAAGCATGAAAATGCTATGACAAATTTATTTTCGTTTTTATATTTTCTATTGAAGATTTAACGATCAAATTTAAAATGCTTATTTAGCGAAACAATTTAGCATTTTCTTAATCGCGAAATAACTGCAGAAAACGCAAGTTTTTATTATTCGTTTTTATTAATATTGCGTAGAAATTTAAATCTAAAATTTTGAAAATGCTTTTTTAGCAAACAGCATTTAAGCTTTAAATGCGTTTTATACCAAAAGCCGCTGAAACGATTTTAATTCATATTGAGATTTTAAACGTTTTATTTTTTTTGAAAACATTTAGAAAAATAACGTTTGTTTTAATCTGCGTTTTAACGCTTTAACGATTAAACGTAACGCATTTTACAGTTTTTTTAATATTTTTTTAATTTCAACATTAAAATGTTAAAATTTATTTTAGCAAACATAGTTTTGAGCTTTTATTCTTTTCGCGTTAAAGCGTAAAAAACGGTTATTATCGTTAATTTTTATTTTATTTAAAATTTTATCTTAAATGCTTTAAATGCTTATTTTGAAGCAAGAACACTTTTTGGGTAATCTGCGTTTTAACGCAAAAAGCTTTAACCAAAATTTTATTAATCGTATATTATATTTTTTTTAACGATTTCACTATTAAACGTTCAAATCTTATTTAGAAAACAGCACGTTTGAGCTTTAATCTGCGTTTAACGCGTAAAACAGCATAAAAACAATTTTTTATTATTCGTTTTTATTAATATTGCGTCCATTTGAACGATTTCAACGATCTAAAATGCTTGAAAATGCTTATTTTAGCAAAACAGCACGTTTGAGCTTTTAATCAGCGTTTTAACGCGTAAAACAGCATAAAACGGAAAATTTTATTATTCGTTTTTTTATTAATATTGCGTCTATTTGAACATTTCAACGATCTAAAATGCTTGAAAATGCTTATTTTAGCAAAACAGCACGTTTTGAGCTTTTTAATCTGCGTTTTAATGCGTAAAACAGCATAAAACGACGAATTTTTTATTATTCGTTTTTATTAATATTGCTCTATTTGAACGATTTCAACGATCTAAAAATGCTTGAAAATGATTATTTTAGCAAAACAGCACGTTTTAGCTTTAATTTTGCGTTTTAACGCGTAAACAGCATAAAACGATGAATTTTTATTATTCGTTTTTTTTATTAATATTGCGTCTATTTGAACGATTTCAACGATTTAAAATGCTTGAAAATGTAATTTTAGCAAAACAGCACGTTTTGAGCTTTAATCTGCGTTTTAACGCGTAAAACAGCATAAAACGATGAAATTTTTATTATTCGTTTTTTATTTTTATTGCGTCTATTTGAACGATTTCACGATCTAAAATGCTTGAAAATGCTTATTTTAGCAAAACAGCACGTTTTGAGCGTTTATTCTGCGTTTTAACGCGTAAAACAGCATAAAAACGACGAAATTTTATTATTCGTTTTTATTTAATATTGCTTCTATTTAGAACGATTTCAACGATCTAAAATGCTTGAAAATGCTTATTTTAGCAAAACAGCACGTTTTGAGCTTTATCTGCGTTTTAACGCGTAAAACAGCATAAAACGACGAAATTTTATTATTCGTTTTTATTTTTATTGCGTCTATTTGATCGATTTCAACGATCTAAAATGCTGAAAATGCTTATTTTAGCAAAACAGCACGTTTTTGAGCTTTTAATCTGCGTTTTTAACGCGTAAAACAGCATAAAAACGACGGAATTTTTATTATTCGTTTTATTAATATTGCTTCTATTTGAACGATTTCAACGATCTAAAATGCTTGAAAATGCTTATTTTAGCAAAACAGCACGTTTTGAGCTTTATTCTGCGTTTTAACGTAAAACAACATAAAACGACGAAATTTTTATTATTCGTTTTTTATTAATATTGCGTCTATTTGAACGATTTCAACGATCTAAAATGCTTGAAAATGCTTATTTAGCAAAACAGCACGTTTGAGCTTTAATCTCGTTTAACGCGTAAACAGCATAAAACGACGATTTTTATTATTCGTTTTTATTAATATTGCTCTATTTGAACGATTTCAACGATCATGCTTGAAAATGCTTATTTTAGCAAAACAGCACGTTTTGAGCTTAATCTGCGTTTTAACGCGTAAACAGCATAAAACGACAATTTTTATTATTCGTTTTTATTAATATTGCTCTATTTGAACGATTTCAACGATCTAAAATGCTTGAAAATGCTATTTTAGCAAAACAGCACGTTTTGAGCTTTATTCTGCGTTTTAACGCGTAAAACAGCATAATAACGACGAAATTTTTATTATTCGTTTTTATTTTTATTGCGTCTTTGAACGATTTCAACGATCTAAAATGCTTGAAAATGCTTATTTAGCAAAACAGCACGTTTGAGCTTAATCTGCGTTTTAACGCGTAAAACAGCATAAAACGACGATTTTTATTATTCGTTTTTATTAATATTGCTTCTATTTGAACATTTCAACGATCTAAAATGCTTGAATGCTTATTTTAGCGAAACAGCGCGTTTTGAGCTTTAATCTGCGTTTTAACGCGTAAACAGCATAAAACGACGAAATTTTTATTATTCGTTTTTATTAATATTGCGTCTATTTGAACGATTTCAACGATCTAAAATGCTTGAAAATGCTTATTTTAGCAAAACAGCAGTTTTGAGCTTTATTCTGCGTTTTAACGCGTAAAACAGCATAAAAACGACGAAATTTTTTATTCGTTTTTATTTTTATTGCGTCTATTTTAACGATTTCAACGATCTAAAATGCTTGAAAATGCTTATTTTAGACAAAACAGCACGTTTTGAGTTTTAACTGCGTTTAACGCTAAAACAGCATTTAAACGACGTTTTTATTATTCGTTTTTTAATATTTGCTCTATTTGAAAAAGATTTCAACATCTAAATGCTTGAAAATGCTTATTTTAGCAAACAGCAGTTTTGAGTTTAATCTGCGTTTTAACGCGTAAAACAGCATAAAACAGAATTTTTATTATTCGTTTTTTAAATTACACGATTTGAACGATTTCAACGCTAAAATTTGAAAATGCTATTTTAGCAAAACAGTTTTATTATTCGCGTTTTAACGCGTAAACGCATAAAACGACGAAATTTTTATTATTCTTTTATTTTATTGCCTTTGAACGATTTCAACGATCTAAATGCTTGAAAATCATTTTAGCAAAACAACGTTTTGAGCTTTAATCTGCGTTTTAAAGCGAAAACAGATAAAACGACGAATTTTTTATTGTTTTATTAATATTGTCATTTAACGATTTCAACGATCAAAATCTTGAAAATTTGCCTTTTTTTTTTTAGCAAAACAAAACATTTCGTTTTTTTGAGCCAATCTGCGTTTTTTTTATTTTCGCCGTAAAAACAGGCAAATTTAAAACGAAACGAAAATTTTTTATTTTTTTCGTTTTTTTTTTAATTTTAAAATTGCTTCTTTTTTGAAAAAAGATTTTTTCCCAACGATCCTAAAAAAATGCTTTTTTGGAA
>NW_027049708.1:0-4266 GCF_025399875.1 Dalotia coriaria
ACGCGTAAAACAGCATAAAACGACGAAATTTTTTTTATTCGTTTTTTTTTATTGCGCTATTTGAACGATTTCAACGATTAAAATTTTGAAAAAGTTATTTTAGCAAAACAGCACGTTTTGAGTTTTAAACTGCGTTTAACGCGTAAACAGATAAAAAAAGACGTTTTTATTATTCGTTTTTATTAATATTGCGCCTATTTGAACGATTTCAACGATCAAAATGCTTGAAAATGCTTATTTTAAAAACAGCACGTTTTGAGGTTTAATCTGCGTTTTAACGGAAAACAGCATAAAAAAGACGAATTTTTTTTATTCGTTTTTTTTTTAATATTGCTTCTATTTAACGATTTCAACGATCTAAAATGCTTTAAAATGCTTTTTTTAGCAAAAAAGCACGTTTTTTAGCTTTAATCTGCGTTTTTAAAGCGTAAAAGCATCCGAATTTTTTTTTATTCGTTTTTATTAATATTGCTTCTATTTGAACGATTTAACGATCTAAAATTTTGAAAAAGCTTATTTTAGCAAAACAGCAGTTTTGAGCTTTTTTCGCGTTTTTAAAGCGTAAAACAGCATAAAAACGACGAAATTTTTTTTATTCGTTTTTTTTTTTTATTGCGTCTATTTGAACGATTTCAACGATTAAAATGCTTGAAAATGCTTTTTTTAGCAAAACAGCACGTTTTGAGTTTAATCTGCGTTTTAACGCGTAAAAACATAAAAAAAGACGAATTTTTATTATTCGTTTTTTTTTAATATTGTTTATTTAAACGATTTCAACGACTGCTTGAAAATGCTTTTTTTTAAAAACAGCACGCGTAAAAGCATAAAAAGGGAATTTTATTATTGTTTTTATTAATATTTCTCTATTTACAATTTCAACGATCTAAATGCTTGAAAATGCTTATTTTAGCAAAACAGCACGTTTGAGCTTTTATTCTGCGTTTTAACGTAAAACAGCATAAAACGACGAAATTTTATTATTCGTTTTTATTAATATTGTTTTATTTGAGCGATTTCAGCGATCTAAAATGCTTGAAAACTTATTTTAGCAAAACAGCACGTTTGAGCTTTAATTCGTTTTAACGCGTAAAACACATAAAACGACAAAATTTTTATTATTCGTTTTTATTAATATTGCGTCTATTTGAACGATTTCAACGATCAAAATGCTTTAAAATGCATTTTAGCAAAACAGCGTTTTGGCAATCTGCGTTTTAACGCGTAAAAAAGCATAAAACGGCGAATTTTTAATATTCGTTTTTTATTAATATGCTTCTATTTGAACGTTTCAACGATCTAAAAATGTTTGAAAATGCTATTTTAGCAAAACGCACGTTTTTTATTATTCTGCGTTTTAACGCGTAAAACACATAAAAACGACAAATTTTTTTTTTAATTCGTTTTTTTTTATTGCGTCTTTTGAACGATTTCAGCGATCTAAAAATGCTTGAAAATGCTTATTTTAGCAAAACGGCTTTAATCTGCGTTTTAACGCGTAAGAGCAGCATAAAACGACGGGTACATTATTCGTTTTTTTATTAATATTGCTTCTATTTGAACGATTTCAACGATCTAAAATGCTTGAAAATGTACTTATTTTTAGCAAAACAGCTCGTTTTTGAGCTTTTATTCTGCGTTTTAACGCGTAAAACAGCATAAAACGACGGGAAATTTTATTATTCGTTTTTTTATTAATATTGCGTCTATTTGAGCGATTTCAGCGATCTAAAATGCTTGAAAATGCTTATTATATAGCAAAACAGCACGTTTTGAGCTTTAATCTGCGTTTTAACGCGTAAAGAGCATAAAATGGCGAATTTTTATTATTCGTTTTTTTATTAATATTGCTTCTATTTAAGCAGTTTCAACGATCTAAAATGGCAGAAAATGCTTATTTTGGCAAAACAGCACGTTTTGAGCTTTAATCTGCGTTTAGCGCGTAAAACAGCATAAAAACGACGAATTTTTTATTATTCGTTTTTATTAATATTGCGTCTATTTGAATGATTTCCAACGATCTAAAATGCTTGAAAATGCTTATTTTATAAAACAGCACGTTTTGAGCTTTAATCTGCGTTTAACGCGTAAAACAGCATAAAAACGACGAAATTTTTATTATTCGTTTTTTAAATATTGCTTCTATTTGAACGATTTCAGCGATCTAAATGCTTGAAAATGCTTATTTTAGCAAAACAGCACGTTTGAGCTTTAATCTGCGTTTCGCGTAAAACAACATAAAACGACGAAATTTTTTTTTATTCGTTTTATTAATATTGCTTTATTTGAACGATTTCAACGATCTAAAATGGAAAAAGCTTATTTTTGCAAAACAGCCCTTTTGAGTTTAATCTGCGTTTTTTAAAGCGTAAAACAGCATAAAACGACGTTTTTTTTTTTTCGTTTTTTTTTTATTGCTCTTTTGAACGATTTCAACGATCTAAAAAGCGAAAACATTTTTTGCAAAAAAGCACGTTTGACAATCCGTTTTAACGCGTAAAACACATAAAACGGCGAATTTTTTTTATTCGTTTTTATTAATATTGCTTCTATTTGAACGTTTCAACGATCTAAAATGCTTGAAAAAGCTTATTTTTGCAAAACAGCCCTTTGAGCTTTATTCGCGTTTTAAGCGTAAAACACATAAAACGACGAAATTTTTTTTTTTCGTTTTTTTTTTTTTGCTCTATTTTAACGGTTTTTAAAGTCAAAAAGCTTGAAAATGCTTATTTTACAAAAAAGCACGTTTTTAGCTTTAATCTGCGTTTTTTAAACCCTAAAAAAAATAAAAAAGACAATTTTTATTATTCGTTTTTATTAAATTTTTCTATTTTAACGTTTTAACGATCAAATGCTTGAAAATGCTTTTTAGCAAAACAGCCCTTTGAGCTTTAATCGCGTTTTTAAAGCGTAAAACACATAAAACGAGAAATTTTTATTATTCGTTTTTTTTTTATTGCGTCTATTTGAAAGATTTCAACGATCAAAATGCTTGAAAATCTTATTTTAGCAAAAAAGCACGTTTTTGGGGGGTTTAAACTGCGTTTTAACCCTAAAACAGCAAAAACGACGAAATTTTTTTATTCGTTTTTTTTTTAATATTTGCTTCTATTTGAACGTTTTACGATCTAAAATGTTTAAAATGCTTATTTTAAAAACAGCCCTTTGAGCTTTAATCTCGTTTTAACTAAAACACATAAAACGACGAAATTTTTTTTTTATTCGTTTTTATTAATTTGCTCTATTTAACGTTTTTAACGTCTAAAATCTTGAAAATCTTATTTTAAAAACAGCACGTTTTGACTTTTCTGCGTTTTAATCGTAAAAAACATAAAAGACAATTTTTTTATTGTTTTTTTTTTTATTGCTTCTATTTAACGTTTTAACGATCTAAAAGCGAAAATGCTTATTTTACAAACAGCACGTTTTTAGCTTTAATCTGCGTTTTTAACCCTAAAAAAAGCATAAAACGACGAATTTTTATTATTCGTTTTTATTAATATTGCTCTATTTGAACGACAACGATCTAAAATGCTTGAAAATGCTTTTTTCAAAAAAAACACGTTTTTAGAATCCCTTTTTTAAAGCGTAAAACAACATAAAAAAGACGATTTTTTTTTTTCGTTTTTTTAATATTGCTTTTATTTGAACGTTTCAACGATCTAAAATGTTTAAAATGCTTATTTTAGCAAACAGACGTTTTTTAGCTTTAATCTGCGTTTTAACGCGTAAACACATAAAACGACGTTTTTTATTCGTTTTTATTAATATTGCTTTTTAAACGATTTCAACGATCTAAAATGCTTGAAAATGCTTATTTTAAAAACAGCACGTTTGAGCTTTATTTTGCGTTTTTTCGCGTAAAAACATAAAAGGGAATTTTTTTTTTGTTTTTTTTTAATTTGCTTTTTTTAACGTTTCCCCGAAAAACTTAAAATGTTTTTTTAAAAAATTTGGGTTAATTTTTTTTGCAAAAAACGGAAAAAAGTTTTTTTTTTTTTTTTTTTTTTTTTTTTTTTTTTTTTTTTTGGGGGGGGGGGGGGGGGCCTTTTTTATTTTCCCTTTTGGGGGTTTTTTAAAACGGGCCCCCTTTTTTTTTTTTAAAACCCAAAGGGGCCCAAAATTAAAAACCCCAACCCAAAAATTTTTATTTTCGTTTTTTAAATTTTTTTTAATTTGTTTAAAAACTTTTTCTTTTTTTTTGAAAAAAAACGGGGAAAAAATTTTTTTTTTTTTTCCCCAAAAAAAGAAAAATTTTTTTTTTTTTTA
>NW_027049709.1:0-4263 GCF_025399875.1 Dalotia coriaria
AAAAAATTTTTTTAAAAAAAGCATTTTTAAAAATGTTAAATCTTTTAATAAAAAGAAAAATAAAAAAAAATTTTTTTTTTTTTTGCTTAAACGCTTAAAAAAAGGGTTTTTAAAATGCATTTTAAGCTTTTTGGTTAAAAAAAAAAAATTTAAAACAAAAATAAAAATTGCATTTTATCGTTTACCCTTAAAAGAGTTAAAATAAAACGGGTTTTTTTTAAAATCTTTTAACTTTTAGCGTTAAACGTTAAAAAAGCTTTTCAAAATAAAAAAACCTTTTTTTGTGTTTCGTTAAAGAGATTTTTAAAACGGTTTTTAAAAAAGCTTTTAAGCTTTTTACGTTAAACGCAAAAAAAGCTATTAAAAAAAGTTAAAAAAAAGCTTTTTTTTTTAGCGTTAAACAAATTTAAAAGGCCCAATTTTTTTAAAATAAATTTTTGCTTTTGTTTGGTTTTTCTTGGGGGAAAAATTTTTTAAAAAACTTTTTTTTTTCTTTTTTGCGTTAAAACGCAATTAAACCAAAAAATTTTTTTTCTTTTAAGCTTTTAGCGTTAAACGGTAAATAACGTTTTAAAAACAAAAAAAAATTTGTCGTTTTTTAAATTTTTTGGTTTAAAAAAATTTAAAAAAAAAAAAAGGTTTTTTTTAAAAAAAATTTTAAAAATTTTAAAAAATCGTTAAAAAAAAGCAAAATTTTAAAAAAAATTAAAAAACGTTTTAAAAGCTTTTTTTAAAACGTAATTAAAACTCTTGCGTTTTTTAAAAAAAAAATTTTTAAACTTTTTTAACGTTGTGTTAAATAACCCAAAAAATAAAAAAAGGTAAAAAAATTTTGTTTTTTTACCTTTTTTAAAAAAGAATTTAAATCCTTTTTCTGTTTTGCTAAAAAACATTTTTAAACTTTTTTTTCGTTAAATTTTTTTTAAAAACAATATTAATAAAAACGAATAATAAAAACGGTTTTTTTTTTTTACGCGTTAAAAAGGTTAAAAAAAAAACGGGGTTTTGCTAAAATGCTTTTCAAGCATTTTAATTTAAATGTTAAATCCCAAAAAATAAAAAAAAAAAAAAATTTTGTTTTTTTTTGCGGTTAAAAAAATTTAAAAAAGGGTTTTGTTTTTAAAAAAAATTTTCAAGCATTTTTGGGTTTTTTAAAAAAAAAATTTTAAAAAAAATAATAAAAATTTTTTTATCTTTTTTTGGTTGCTTAAACCAAAACCTGTTTTTAAAATAAATTTTAAATTTTTTTTTTTTAAAAAAAAAAAAAAATAAAAAAAATTTTTTGGTTTTTTTTTTGGGGGAAAACCTTAAAAAACCCCGCGGCAAAATAACATTTTAAATTTTTTTATGTTAAAACGTTAAATAGAAGCAATATTTAAAAAAAACGAATAATAAAAATTCGTCGTTTTTATGCTGTTTTACGCGTTAAAAAGCAGATTAAAGCTCAAAAAGTGCTGTTTTGCTAAAATAAGCATTTTTAACTTTTTTGATGTTAAAACGTTCAAATAGACCAAATTTAAAAAAAAGGAAAAATAAAAATTCGTCGTTTTTATGCTGTTTTTTCGTTAAAACGCAGATTAAAACCAAAAAGTGCTGTTTTGCTAAAAAAAACATTTTCCAAACATTTTAGATCGTTGAAATCGTTCAAATAGAAGCAAAAATAAAAACGAAAAAAAAAATATGTCGTTTTTATGCTGTTTTCCGTTAAAACGCAATTAAAACTCAAAAAACTTTTTTCAAAATAAGCATTTTCAAGCTTTTAGATCGTTGAAATCTTCAAATAAACAATATTAATAAAAAAAGAATAATAAAAAATTCGTCGTTTTTATGCTGTTTTTCGCGTTAAAACGCAGATTAAAACTCAAAAAGTGCTGTTTTGCTAAAATAAGCATTTTTAAGCATTTTAGATCGTTGAAATCGTTCAAATAACGCAAATTTAAAAAAAACGAATAATAAAAATTTCGTCGTTTTATGCTGTTTTACGCGTTAAAAAGCGTTAAAGCTCAAAACGTGCTGTTTTCTAAAATAACATTTTCAAAACATTTTTTATCGTTGAAATGTTAAATAAACAATATTAATAAAAAAAGAATAATAAAAAAATTTGTCGTTTTATGCTTTTTTTGCGTTAAAACGCAATTAAACTCAAAAAATCTTTAGCTAAAATAAGCATTTTCAAGCATTTTAGATCGTTGAAATCGTTTTAAAAAGACGCAATATTAATAAAACGAATAATAAAAAATTTTGTCGTTTTATGCTGTTTTACGCGTTAAAACGCAGATTAAGGCGCAAAAAGTGCTGTTTTTCTGAAATAAGCATTTCAAAGCATTTTTAGATCGTTGAAATCGTTCAAATAGACGCAATATTAATAAAAACGAATAATAAAAATTTTGTGATTTTATGCTGTTTTACGCGTTAAAGCGCAGATTAAAACTCAAAACGTGCTGTTTTGCTAAAATAAAGCATTTTCAAGCATTTTAGATCGTTGAAATCGTTCAAATAGAAGCAATATTAATAAAAACGAATAATAAAATTCGTCGTTTTTATGCTGTTTACGCGTTAAAGCAGATTAAAACTCCAAAACGTGCTGTTTTTGCTAAAATAAGCATTTTCAAGCATTTTAGATCGTTGAAATCGTTCAAATGGAACGCAATAAAAATAAAAAACGAATAATAAAAATTTGTCGTTTTTTTATGCCGTTTACGCGTTAAAACGCAGATTAAAGCTCAAAGCGTGCTGTTTTGCTAAAATAAGCATTTCAAGCATTTTAGATCGTTGAAATCGTTCAAATAGAAGCCAATATTAATAAAAACGAATAATAAAAATTCGTCGTTTTTATGCTGTTTTCACGCGTTAAAACACAGATTAAAGAAGCTCACGACAGTAACAGGCATAAAATAAGCATTTTCAAGCGTTTTCAGATCGTTGAAATCGTTCAAATAGACGTATTAATAAAACAGATAATAAAATTTCGTCGTTTTATGCTGTTTTACGCGTTAAAACGCAGATTAAAGCTCAAAACGTGCTGTTTTGCTAAAATAAGCATTTTCAGCATTTTAGATCGTTGAAATTGTTTAAATAGACGCAATATTAATAAAAAAGAATAATAAAAATTTTGTCGTTTTTATGCTTGTTTTACGCGTTAAAACGCAGATTAAAAATCAAAACGTGCTGTTTGCTAAAATAAGCATTTTCAAGCATTTTAGATCGTTGAAATTGTTTAAATAGAAGCAATATTAACAAAAGCGAATAATAAAAATTCGTCGTTTTTATGCTGTTTTACGCGTTAAAACGCAGATTAATCTCAAAACGTGCTGTTTTTTCTAAAATAAGCATTTTCAGGCATTTTAGATCGTTGAAATCGCTCAAATAGACGCAATATTAATAAAACGAATAATAAAAATTTCGTCGTTTAAATGCTGTTTTTCGCGTTAAAGCGCAGATTAAACTCAAAACGTGCTGTTTTGCTAAAATAATCATTTCAGCATTTTAGATCGTTGAAATCGTTCAAATAGACGCAATATTAATAAAAAACGAATAATAAAAATTCGTCGTTTTATGCTGTTTTACGCGTTAAAACGCAGATTAAAGCTCAAAAAGTGCTGTTTTGCTAAAATAAGCATTTTCAAGCATTTTAGATCGTTGAAATCCCTTCAAATAGACGCAATATTAATAAAAACGAATAATAAAAATTTCGTGTTTTAAGCTGTTTTACGCGTTAAAACGCAGATTAAAAACTCAAAACGTGCTGTTTTGTTAAAATAAGCATTTTCAAGCATTTTAGATCGTTGAAATCGTTCAAATAGAAGCAATATTAATAAAAACGAATAATAAAAATTCGTCGTTTTCTTTTTACGTTAAAACGCAGATTAAAGCTCAAAACGCTTTGCACAGCTTTCGCATTTTAGATCGTTGAAATCGTTCAAATAGAGCAATAATAAAACGAATAATAAAAACGTCGTTTTATGCGTTTGCCGTTAAAACGCAGATTAAAACCAAACGTGTTTTGCTAAAATAAGCATTTTCAAGCATTTTAGATCGTTGAAAACGTTCAAATGAGCAATATTAAAAAACGAATAATAAAAATCGTCGTTTTTGCTGTTTTACGCGTTAAACGCAGATTAAAGCTCAAAACGTGCTGTTTGCTAAAATAAGCATTTTCAAGCATTTTTTGATCGTTGAAATCGTTCAAATAGAAGCAATATTAATAAAACGTTTTCGATTTTGAAAAGCAATTAAAAATAAAAAATTAAATTTAGATCGGAA
>NW_027049710.1:0-4252 GCF_025399875.1 Dalotia coriaria
TATTTTAGCCACCGTTTAGTTTTTTCCCTTTTGCTAAAAAACATAAAAAAGACAGGGGAAATTTTTTTTTATTTGCTTTTATTTTTTTGCGTCCCATTTGAACGATTTCAACGGTCTAAAAACAGAAAATGCTTATTTTTTGCAAAACAGCCCTTTTGAGCTTTTAAAACCGTTTTTAAAGCGTAAAACCCCCATAAAAAAGACGGGATTTTTCGTTTTTTTTTAATATTCTTCTATTTGAACGTTTTAACGATTTAAAATGCTTGAAAATGCTTATTTTAGCAAAACAGCACGATTTGAGCTTTTTAAACGCGTTTTAACGCGTAAAAAAAACATAAAACGACAAAATTTTTTTTATTCGTTTTTTTAATATTGCGTTTTATTTGAAAAATTTCAACGATCTTCTTGGAAAACTTATTTTACAAAAACCCCGCCCGTTTTGAGCTTTTTTTCTGCGTTTTAACGCGTAAAACAACATAAAACGACGAAATTTTTTTTATTCGTTTTTATTTTTATTGTTCTTTTGAACGATTTCAACGATCTAAAAAAGCTTTTAAAATCTTATTTTAAACAAAACAGCACGTTTTTAGCTTTAATTCGTTTTAACCCTAATGCAGCATAAAAAAGACGAATTTTTTTTTATTCGTTTTTTTTTAATATTGCTTCTTTTGAACGATTTCCCGCGATCTAAAATGCCCGAAAATGCTTATTTTAGGGAAAACAGCACGTTTTGAGCTTTTTAAACTGCGTTTTTTTAAAGCGTAAAACAGCATAAAACGGCGAAATTTTTTTTTCGTTTTTTTAAAATTTGGCCCCTCCCATTTGAACGATTTCCCAAAGATCTAAAATGCTTGAAAATGCTTATTTTAGAAAACAGCACGTTTGAGCTTTAATCTGCGTTTTAACGCGTAAAACAACATAAAAAAGACGAAATTTTTATTATTCGTTTCTTAATTTAAAATTGCGTCTATTTGAAACGATTTCAACGATCTAAAATGCTTGAAAATGCTTATTTTAGCAAAAAAGCACGTTTTTTAGGTTTAATCTGGGGTTTTAACGCGTAAAACAGCATAAAAAAAGAATTTAAATTTTTCGTTTTTTTTTTAATATTTTTCTATTTTGAACGATTTCAACGATCTAAAATGGGGAAAATGCTTATTTTAGCAAAACAGCACGTTTTTTAGCTTTAATCTGCGTTTTAACCCTAAAAAGCATAAAAAAGGCGGGTTTTTTTTTTTTTCGTTTTTATTAATTTGCTTCTATTTGAACGATTTCCCCGATCTAAAATGTTTGAAAAAGCTTATTTTAGCAAAACAGCACGTTTTTAGCTTTTTTTCTGCGTTTTAAGCTAAAAAAGCATAAAACGACGAAAATTTTTTTATTCGTTTTTTATATTGCTTCTATTTGAACGATTTCAACGATCTAAAATGCTTGAAAATGCTTATTTTAACGAAACAGACGTTTTGAGCTTTTTAAACTGCGTTTTAACTCGTAAAACAGCATAAAAACGACGAATTTTTATTATTCGTTTTTTTATTAATATTGCTCTATTTGAACGATTTCAACGATTAAAATGCTTGAAAATGCTTATTTAAACAAAACAGCACGTTTTTAGCTTTAACTGCGTTTTAACGCGTAAACAAATAAAAACGACGAATTTTTTATTATTCGTTTTTATTAATATTGCGTCTATTTCAACAATTTCAACGATCTTAAAATGCTTGAAAAGCTTTTTTGCAAAACAGCACGTTTTGAGTTTTAATCTGCGTTTTAACGCTAAAACAGCCAAAACGACGAATTTTTATTATTCGTTTTTAAATTTTTGCTTCTATTTGAACGATTTCAACGATCTAAAATGCTTGAAAATGCTTATTTAAACAAAACAGCACGTTTTGAGTTTTTTTCTTTCGTTTTAACGCGTAAAACAGCATGAAAACGACGAAATTTTTTATTCGTTTTTTTTTAATATGCGTCTATTTGAGCGTTTCAACGATCTAAAATGCTTGAAAATGCTTATTTTGCAAAAACACGTTTTGAGCTTTAATCTGCGTTCTAACGCGTAAAAGCATTTAAAAAGACGAATTTTTATTATTCGCTTTTTATTAATTTGCCTTTTTTTAAACGATTTCAACGATCTAAAATGCTTAAATGCTTTATTTTAGCAAAACGCACGTTTTTGAGCTTTTTAAACTGCGTTTTAACCGCGTAAACAGCATAAAAAAGCGAATTTTTAAATTTTTCGTTTTTATTAATTTCTTTATTTGAACGATTTCAACGATCTAAAAATGCTTGAAAATGCTTATTTTAGCAAAACGCACGTTTTGAGCTTTAATCTGCGTTTTTAAAGCGTAAAACAGCATAAAAACGACGAATTTTTATTATTCGTTTTTATTAATATTGCTTCTATTTGAACGATTTCAACGATCTAAAATGCTTGAAAATGCTTATTTTAGCAAAACAGCACGTTTTGGCTTTTTAAACTGCGTTTTAACGCGTAAAACGCATAAAAACGACGAATTTTTATTATTCGTTTTTATTAATATTGCGTCTATTTGAACGATTTTACGATCTAAAATGCTTGAAAATGCTTATTTTAGCAAAACAGCCCTTTGAGCTTTAATCTGCGTTTTAACGCGAAAACAGCATAAAACGACGAATTTTATTCGTTTTTTTTAGCTTCTATTTGAACGATTTCAACGATCTAAAATGCTTGAAAATGCTTTTTTAGCAAAACAGCTCGTTTGAGCTTTATTCTGCGTTTTAACGCGTAAAACAGCATAAAAACAGAAATTTTATTATTCGTTTTTATTAATATTGCGTCTATTTGGGCGATTTCAACGATCTAAAATGCTTGAAAATGCTTATTTTAGCAAAACAGCACGTTTTGAGCTTTAATCTGCGTTTTAACGCGTAAAAGAGCATAAAAATGACGAATTTTTTTATTCGTTTTTTTAATATTGCTTCTATTTAAACGATTTCAACGATCTAAAAAAGCTGAAAATGCTTATTTTAGCAAACAGCACGTTTGAGCTTTAATCTGCGTTTTAACGCGTAAAACAAACATTAAAAAACGACAATTTTTATTATTCGTTTTTATTAATATTGCGTCTATTTGAATGATTTCAACGATCTAAAATGCTTGAAAATGCTTATTTTAGCAAAACAGCACGTTTTGAGTTTAAACTGCGTTTTTAAAGCGTAAAACAGCATAAAACGACGAATTTTTTTATTCGTTTTTATTAATATTGCTTCTATTTGACGGATTCAACGATCTAAAATGCTTGAAAATGCTTATTTTAGCAAAACAGCACGTTTTGAGCTTTAATCTGCGTTTTAATGCGTAAAACATCATAAAAGCGACGAATTTTTATTATCTGTTTTTTTTATAGCTTTATTTGAACGATTTCAACGATCTAAAATGCTTGAAAATGCTTATTTTAACGAAACAGCACGTTTTGGGTTTTAATCTGCGTTTTAACTCGTAAAACAGCATAAAAGACGAATTTTTTATTCGTTTTTATTAATATTGCTTTATTTGAACGATTTCAACGATCTAAAATGCTGAAAATGCTTATTTTAGCAAAACAGCACGTTTTGAGCTTTTTAAACTGCGTTTTAACGCGTAAAACAGCATAAAAACGACGAATTTTTATTATTCGCTTTTAATATTGCGTCTATTTGAACGATTTCAACGATCTAAATGCTTGAAAATGCTTATTTTAGCAAAACAGCACGTTTTGAGCTTTAATCTGCGTTTTAACGCGTAAAACAGCATAAAAACGACGAATTTTTTTTTATTCGTTTTTTAATATTGCTTCTATTGAACGATTTCAACGATCTAAAATGCTTGAAAATGCTTATTTTAGCAAAACAGCACGTTTTGAGCTTTTTTTCTGCGTTTTAGCGCGTAAAACAGCATAAAAAAGACGAAATTTTTTTTATTCGTTTTTTTTAATATTGCGTCTATTTAAACGGTTTTAACGATCTAAAATGCTTGAAAATGCTTATTTTAGCAAAACAGCACGTTTTTAGCTTTAATCTGCGTTTTAACGCGTAAAAAAGCATAAAAATGACGAATTTTTTTTTTATTTGTTTTTTTTAATATTGTTCCATTTAAACGTTTAAACGTCTTCTTGAAAATCTTTTTTGCAAAACAGCCCTTTTTTAATCTGCGTTTTTAAATCGTAAACAAAAATAAAAAACGGAATTTTTATTTTTTTTAATATTGCGTCTATTAATAAATTTAAAACCG
>NW_027049711.1:0-4249 GCF_025399875.1 Dalotia coriaria
TTTTTTTAAAAAAATTTTTTCCCTTTTTTTTTTTAACGGAAAAATTTAAAAAGTTTTTTTTTTTAAAAAAAAAAAAAAGGGGTTTTTTTCGGTTTTAAAATTAAAACCAAAAAAAAAAAATTTTTTTTTTTTTTTTTGCTTTAAATTTTTTTAAAACCCCAAAAAAAATTTTTTTTTTTTTTTCCCCTTTTGGTTTTAAAAATTTTTCCGGAAAAATTTTTTTTAAAAAAAAAATTTTTTTCTTTTTTTTTTCCTTTTTTAAAAAAAAAAAAAAAATTTTTTTTTAAAAATTTTTTTTTTTTCCCCGGGTTTTTTTTGGTTTTTAAAAAAAAAAAAAAAAATTTTTTTTTTTTTTTTTTTTTTTTAAAAAAATTTAAAAAGAAAAATTTTTAAAGTTTTTTTTAAAAAATTTTTTAAATTTTTCCCCGTTTTTAAAAAAAAGGGTTTTTGGGAAAAAATTTTTTTTTTTTTTTAAATTTTTTTTAAAACAGCATTTAAAAAGAAAAATTTTTTAAATTTTTTTTTTAAAACCCTTTTGGTTTAACCAAACCCGGGGAAAAAAAAAAAATTTTTTTTTTTAATTTTTTTTTTAAAAAAAAAAATTTTAAAAAAAATTTTTATTTTTTAAAAAAATTTTTTTTTTTTTTTAAAAAAAAAAAAAAAAAAATTTTTTTTTTTTTTTGGGGAACCAAAAAAAAAAAAATTTTTAAAAGTTTTTTAAAAAATTTTTTTAAACGAAATTTAAAAAAAAAAGGGGTTTTTTTTTTTTTTTTTTTTTTTAAAAAAAAAACGAAAAAATTTTTTTTTTTTTTAATTTTTTTTAAAAAAAACCCAAAAATTTTTTTAAAAAGCAAAAAGGGTTTTTTTTTTTTTTTTTAAAAAAAAAAAAAGGGGGTTTTTTTTTTTAAAAACCCTTTTAAAAAAAAAATTTTTTTTTTTTTTTTTTAAAAAAAACCCCTTTTTTTTTTTTTTTAACCTTTTTTTAAAAAAATTTTTTTTTTTTTAAAATTTATTTTAACAAAAATTTTTAAAATTTTTTTTTTAAAAAAAAAAAGGGGGTTTTTTTTTTTTCCCCAAAAAAAAAAATTTTTTTAAATTTTTTTTTTCCCAAAAAAATTTTAAATTTTTTAAAAAAGGAAAAAACCTTTTTTTTTTGGGGGTTTTTTTTTTAAACCCCAAAAAAAAAAAAAAAATTTTTTTTTTTTTTAATTTTTTTTTTTTTTTTAAAAAAGGGGGGGAAATTTTAAAAAAAAGGGGGGGGGGGCTTTTTGCTTTCCCCCGGGGGGGTTTTTTTTTTTTTTTTAATTTTTTTCCCAATTTTTTAAAGATTTCCCCGGGTCTAAAAGCTTAAAATTTTTTTAAAAAAAAAATTTTTAAAAGGGGGGGCCCCCAAAACAAAAAAAAAATTTTTTTTTTTTTTTTTAAAAAATTTTTTTTTTTTGGGGGAAAAAAACCCAAAAATTTGGGTTATTTTAGCAAAACAGCACTTTTGAGCTTTAATCTGCGTTTTAACGCGTAAAACAGCATAAAAACGACAATTTTTATTATTCGTTTTTATTAATATTGCTTCTATTTGAACGATTTCAACGATCTAAAATGCTTGAAAATGATTATTTTAGCAAAACAGCACGTTTTGAGCTTTAATCTGCGTTTTTAACGCGTAAAACAGCATAAAACGACGAAGTTTTATTATTCGTGTTTTATTAATATTGCGTCTATTTGAACGATTTCAACGATCTAAAATGCTTGAAAATGCTTATTTTAGCAAAACAGCACGTTTTGAGCTTTAATCTGCGTTTTAACGCGTAAACAGCATAAAAACGACGAATTTGTTATTATTCGTTTTTATTAATATTGCTCTATTTGAACGATTTCAAGATCTAAAATGCTTGAAAATGCTTATTTTAGCAAAAAAGCACGTTTTGAGCTTTTCGTTTTAACGCGCAAAACGCATAAAACGACGAATTTTTATTATTCGTTTTTATTAAAATTGCGTCTATTTGAACGATTTCAACGATCTAAAAAAGCTTGAAAATGCTTATTTTAGCAAAAAAAGCACGTTTTTAGTTTTAATCTGCGTTTTAACGCGTAAAACAGCATAAAAACGACGAATTTTTTTATTATTCGTTTTTATTTATTGCTTCTATTTGAACGATTTCAACGATCTAAAATGCTTGAAAGTTTATTTTAGCAAAACAGCACGTTTTGAGGGTTTAATCTGCGTTTAACGCGTAAACAGCATAAAACGACGAATTTTTTATTATTCGTTTTTATTAATATTGCGTCTATTTGAACGATTTCAACGATCTAAAAAGCTGAAAATGCTTATTTTAGCAAAACAGCACGTTTTTAGCTTTAATCAGCGTTTTAACGCGTAAAACAGCATAAAACGACGAAATTTTATTATTCGTTTTTATTAATATTGCGTCTATTTGAACGATTTCAACGATCTAAAATGGGTTGAAAATGCTTATTTTAGCAAAACAGCACGTTTTTAGTTTTAATCTGCGTTTTTAACGGGGAAACAGCATAAAACGACGAATTTTTAATATTCGTTTTTATTAATTTGCTTCTATTTGAACGATTTCAACGATCTAAAATGCTTGAAAATGCTTTTTTTTAGCAAAACAGCACGTTTTGAGCTTTAATCTGCGTTTTAACGCGTAAAACAATAAAAAACAATTTTTTATTTTCGTTTTTATTAATATTGCTTCATTTGAACGTTTCAAAGATCTAAAATGCGAAAAGCATTTTGCAAAAACCCGTTTTAGCTTTAACCGTTTTGGCAAAAACCCAAAAAGAAATTTTTTTTTTTTTTTTTTTGGCTTTAACGATTAAGTTAAAATGCTTAAAATGCAAAAACAAAAAGTTTTAGTTTAACGCGAAGCAAAAAAATAAAAAAAATTTTTTTTTTATTCGTTTTTATTAAATTGCTTTATTTTCATTTCAACGACTAAAAACTTAAAATGTTTTTTTGCAAAAACCTTTTAAAAAAATTTTTTTTCGTTTTAATAAAAAGCTAAAAGACGTTTTTAATTTTTTTTAAATTTCTTATTTAACACAACGTTAAAAACTTAAAAAATTTTTTTGCAAAACAGCACTTTTGAGTTTTTTTACGTTTTTAAGCGTAAAAACAAAAAAAACGACAAATTTTTAATTCTTTTTTTAAAGCCAGAAAGTTTGACTAAAAAGCAAAAACTTAAGCAAAAAAAGGACGGGAAATTTTTTTTTTGGGTTTTTTAAAAAGCTAAAAGACGAAATTTTTTATTAGTTTTTTTAAAAATTTTGGTTTTGAACGATTTAAGTTAAAATTTTTAAAAATAAAGCAAAAAACCGATTTTTTAATCTTTTTTTGCGTAAACGATAAAAAAGACAAATTTTTAAAATCTTTTTTTTAAAAGCGTTATTTAACGTTTAACGCTAAAAGCTTAAAAGCATTTTAAAAACCGTTTTAAAATTTGCGTTTTTTAAAGGAAAAAAACTAAAACGAAAAATTTTTTATTTTGAGATTGGTTATTTGCGTTTAACGCTAAAAGCTTAAAAGCATTTTTAAAAAACCCTTTTTTTTTTTTTCTCTTTTACGGTAAAAAACTAAAAGGAATTTTTATTTTGAAAAATTTGGGTTTATTTTCGTTTAACGCTAAAAAAACTTAAAAGCAAATTTTTAAAAAGGGTTTTTTTTTTTTTTAATCGGTTTAATAAAACCCAAAAAAAAAACTTTTTTTAAACGATTTTTGTTTATTTGCGTTTAACGCTAAAAGCTTAAAAGCATTTTAAAAAACCCTTTTTTTTAACTCTTTTAACGGTAAAAAGTAAAAAGGAAATTTTTTTAACGTTTTAAAATTGCGTTTTTAACGTTTAACACTAAAAAGCGAAAATTTTATTTTAAAAAAGCCTTTTTAGTTTAACGCTTTTAAGCGAAAACAATAAAAAAAGACGTTTTTTTTTTTTCGTTTTATTTAAAGCATTTAAAAAAATTTTTAAATCTAAAAATTAAAATTTTTATTTGAAAAAACCGTTAAAAACAAATTTTTTTCGCAAAAAACAAAAACGTTTTTTTTTGTTTTTTTTAAAAGTTTTTTTGAAATTTTTTTTTTTTTTTAAATATTAAATTATTTTTAAAATAACAAGTTTTGGGTTTTAACCCGTTTTCGCTAAAAAAACAAAAAACCCCAAAAAAGACCTTTTTATTAATTTTTTATTTTTTCCATTTCAACGAAGAATCTTTAAAAAGAAAGAAAAACCACAA
>NW_027049712.1:0-4247 GCF_025399875.1 Dalotia coriaria
GGGGTTTTTGTTTTTTCTCGTTTTAAAGGCAGTAAAAAAAATTTTATTTTCGTTTTTTTAATATTTTCGTCCATTGGTTTCAACGATCTAAAATGCTAAAATGCTTTTTTAACAAAACAGCAGTTTTTAGGTTTAATCTGCGTTTTAACGCGTAAAAAAGCATAAAAACGACGAATTTTTATTATTCGTTTTTTTTTAATATTGCTTCTATTTGAACGATTTCCCCGATCTAAAATGCTTATTTTAGCAAAACAGCACGTTTGAGCTTTATTCTGCGTTTTAACGCGTAAAACAACATAAAAAAGACGAAATTTTTATTATTCGTTTTTATTAATATTGCGTCTATTTGAACGATTTCAACGATCTAAAATGCTTGAAAATGCTTATTTTAGCAAAAGGCACGTTTTGAGCTTTATTCTGCGTTTTTAACGCGTAAAACAGCATAAAACGACGAAATTTTATTATTCGTTTTTTTTAATTTGCGTCTATTTGAACGATTTCCCAAAGATCTAAAATGCTTGAAAATGCTTATTTTACAAAACAGCACGTTTTTAGCTTTAATCTGCGTTTTAACGCGTAAAACAGCATAAAAATGACGAATTTTTATTATTCGTTTTTATTAATATTGTTCTATTTGAACGATTTCAACGATCTAAAATGCTTGAAAATGCTATTTTAGCAAAACAGCACGTTTTGAGCTTTTTAAACTGCGTTTTAACGCGTAAAACACATAAAACGACGAAAATTTTTTTTTATTCGTTTTTATTTTTATTGCGTCTATTTGAACGATTTCAACGATCTAAAATGCTTGAAAAATGCTTATTTTAGCAAAACAGCACGTTTTGAGGGTTTAATCTGCGTTTTAACGCGTAAAAAAGCATAAACGACGCAATTTTATTATTCGTTTTTATTAATATTGCGTCTATTTGAACGATTTCAACGATCTAAAATGCTTGAAAATGCTTATTTTAGCAAAACAGCACGTTTTGAGGTTTAATCTGCGTTTTAACGCGTAAAACGGGATAAAAACGACGAATTTTTTTTTTATTCGTTTTTATTAATATTGCTCTATTTGAACGATTTCAACGATCTAAAATGCTTGAAAAAAGCTTATTTTAGCAAAACAGCACGTTTTGAGCTTTAATCTGCGTTTTAACGCGTAAAACAGCATAAAAACGACGAATTTTTATTATTCGTTTTTATTAATATTGCTTCTATTTGAACATTTTAACGATCTAAAATGCTTGAAAATGCTTATTTTAGCAAAACAGCACGTTTTGAGCTTTAATCTGCGTTTTAACGCGTAAAACGGGTAAAACGAAATTTTTATTATTCGTTTTTATTAATATTGCTTCTATTTGAACGATTTCAACGATCTAAAATGCTTGAAAATGCTTATTTTAGCAAAACAGCACGTTTTGAGCTTTAATCTGCGTTTTAACGCGTAAAACAGCATAAAACGCGAATTTTTATTATTCGTTTTTTAATATTGCGTCTATTTGAACGATTTTCAACGATCTAAAATGCTTTAAAATGCTTATTTTAGCAAAACAGCACGTTTTGAGCTTTAATCAGCGTTTTAACGCGTAAAACAACATAAAACGACGAAATTTTTTTTATTCGTTTTTATTAATATGCGTCTATTTGAACGATTTCAACGATTTAAAATGCTTGAAAATGCTTATTTTAGCAAAACAGCCCTTTTGAGCTTCAATCTGCGTTTTAACGCGTAAAACAGCCTAAAAAAGACGAATTTTTATTATTCTTTTATTAATATTGCTTCTATTTGAACGATTTCAACGATCTAAAATGCTTGAAAATGCTTATTTTAGCAAAACAGCACGTTTTGAGTTTTCTGCGTTTTAACGCGTAAAACAGCATAAAAACGACGAATTTTTATTATTCGTTTTTATTAATATTCTTCTATTTGAACGATTTCAACGATCTAAAATGGGGAAAATGCTTATTTTAGCAAAACAGCCCTTTTGAGCTTTAATCTGCGTTTTAACGCGTAAAACAGCATAAAAAAGACGAATTTTTTTTTATTCGTTTTTATTAATATTGCGTCTATTTGAACGATTTCAACGATTTAAAATGCTTGAAAATCTTATTTTAGCAAAACAGCACGTTTGAGCTTTAATCTGCGTTTTTTAAAGCGTAAAAAACAAAAACGACGTTTTTTTTTTTTTCGTTTTTTTTTAAAATTTCTTCTATTTGAACGATTTTTAAAGATCTAAAAAGTTTAAAATGCTTTTTTTAAAAAAAAGCACGTTTTTAGCTTTTTAAACTGCGTTTTAACGCGTAAAAAGGGTAAAACGACGAAATTTTTTTTTATTCGTTTTATTTAAAATTTTCTTTTGAACGATTTCAACGATTTAAAAAGTTTAAAATGCTTTGAGCTTTAATCTGCGTTTTAACGCGTAAACAGCATAAAACGACGAAATTTTTATTATTCATTTTTTATTTTTATTGCGTCTATTTGAACGATTTCAACGATCTAAAAGCTTGAAAATGCTTATTTTAGCAAAACAGCACGTTTTGAGCTTTATTCTGCGTTTTAACGCGTAAAACAGCATAAAACGACGAATTTTTTATTATTCGTTTTTATTTTTATTGTGTCTATTTGAACGATTTCAACGATCTAAAATGCTTGAAAATGCTTATTTTAGCAAAACAGCACGATTTGAGCTTTAATCTGCGTTTTAACGCGTAAAACAGCATAAAACGACGAAATTTTTATTATTCGTTTTTATTAATATTGCTTCTATTTGAACGATTTCAACGATCTAAAATGCTTGAAAATGCTTATTTTAGCAAAACAGCACGTTTGAGCTTTAATCTGCGTTTTAACGCGTAAACAGCATAAAAACGACAAAATTTTTATTATTCGTTTTTAATATTGCTTCAATTTGAACGATTTCAACGATCTAAAATGCTTGAAAATGCTTATTTTAGCAAAACAGCACGTTTTGAGCTTTAATCAGCGTTTTAACGCGTAAAACAACATAAAACGACGAAATTTTTATTATTCGTTTTTTATTAATATTGCTTCAATTTGAACGATTTCAACGGTCTAAAAAGCGAAAATGCTTATTTTAGCAAAACAGCACGTTTGAGCTTTAATCTGCGTTTTAACGCGTAAAACAGCATAAAACGACGAATTTTTTATTATTCGTTTTTATTTTTATTATGTCTATTTGAACGATTTCAACGATCTAAAATGCTTGAAAATGCTTATTTTAGCAAAACAGCACGATTTGAGCTTTAATCTGCGTTTAGCGCGTAAAACAGCATAAAACGACGAATTTTTAATATTCGTTTTTATTAATATGGCGTCTATTTGAACGATTTCAACGATCTAAAATGCCTGAAAATGCTTATTTTAGCAGCAAAACAGCACGTTTTGAGCTTTATTCTGCGTTTTAACGCGTAAAACAGCATAAAACGACGAAATATTTATTATTCGTTTTTATTAATATTGTTTCTATTTGAACGATTTCAACGATCTAAAATGCTTGAAAATGCTTATTTTAGCAAAACAGCACGTTTTGAGCTTTAATCTGCGTTTTAACGCGTAAAACACATAAAACGACAAAATTTTTATTATTCGTTTTTTTAATATTGCTTCAATTTGAACGATTTCAACGATCTAAAATGCTTGAAAATGCTTATTTTAGCAAAACAGCACGTTTTGAGCTTTAATCAGCGTTTTAACGCGTAAAACAGCATAAAAACGACGAAATTTTTATTATTCGTTTTTATTAATATTGCTTCAATTTGAACGATTTCAACGATCTAAAATGCTTGAAAATGCTTATTTTAGCAAAACAGCACGTTTTGAGCTTTAATCTGCGTTTTAACGCGTAAAACAGCATAAAACGACGAATTTTTTATTATTCGTTTTTTATTAATATTGCTTCTATTTGAACGATTTCAGCGATCTAAAATGCTTGAAAATGCTTATTTTAGCAAAACAGCACGTTTTGAGCTTTATTCTGCGTTTTAACGCGTAAAACAGCATAAAACGACGAAATTTTTATTATTCGTTTTTATTAATATTGCGTCTATTTGAACGATTTCAACGATCTAAAAATGCTTGAAATGCTTTATTTTAGCAAAACAGCACGTTTTGAGCTTTAATCAGCGTTTTAACGGTTAAACAACATAAAACGACGAAATTTTTATTATTCGTTTTTATTAATATTGCGTCTATTTGAACGATTTCAACGTTTAAAAATGCTTTTTAA
>NW_027049713.1:0-4247 GCF_025399875.1 Dalotia coriaria
TCGTTTTTAATTTTTTTACTAAAAATTTTAAAAATATTAAAAATAATTTTTTGATTGATTAAAAATAATTGACATTATTTAAAAAAAAATATTAAAAAATTTCAAATAAAAAAAAAGTTAAAGGTAATAATTTATATTAAAATGGGAAAATTTTTAGAAATTAAAAATTAATATTAATATTTGAAAAATAATAAAAAGGAGGAACCAATTTAAAAAATTTTTAAAAAAAAAAAATTTTTAAAAAAATTTTTATTTAATAAATAGAAATTTGGTTAAATAGAAAATAAAAATTTTTAAAAAAAGAATAAAATTGTTTTGAAAATATAAAAAAATAAAATAAATTTTTTCCGAAAAATATATGGCCTTTAGTATTCATTTAGGGTTAATTTGAATATGCAAAATTTTGAAACTGATTGATTTCCTAAAACCTACTAATTCTAAAATAAAAATAGTAAAAATATTGAAAATTTTATATTAACAATTAAAAATGTGATTTTTGTCATGTTAATAGAATTCATTTAATCAATTTAAACCTCTAAATTTAACCAAATAATGGGGCATTCCTTTTTGAAATAGGAATTAAAAATAATTATAATTGAGTTATCAATATTTTTAAGTAGGTTGAATTAGCTGGATAATTATAGAAAATAAAGAATAAAGAGGCTAAAGCTTGAGTTAGAAAATATTTTATTGAACTTTCTGCTGAAAGAATATTTTATTATGCTGAATTAATGGAATGAATGCAATAAGTTATTCTAAAACCAATCATATACCTATTCAGCTAATGAAGAAATAGAGATAATCTTCCAGTAAATAGAATAATAAAAATAAGATTTATAATAAAAAATAAAAAAAAAAGGATAAAACCTTTATAAATGGGGGATGAACCCCGTAGCTTGATTAGCCTTTTTTATACTTGTATACGAAGTACTTTAAATTTTTGATATTTAAAAAAAATAGTTTAATTTATAAGTATTAAACAAGAGAAAAATTTACATACTATTCTATCAAAATAATCCTTTAATCAGGCATCTTGTTGAATTTAATAAAATTTTTTAAAAGCTTGAAAATAAATTTTAAAAAAAATTAAAAAATTAAAAATAAAATTATTTTTTAAAATTTTTTAAATTTTTTTTTTAAAATTTTTTTTTTTAAAAAAAAAAAGAAAATTTTTAAAAAATTTTTTTTTTTTTAAAAAGCAAAAATTTTTTAAAAATTTAAACTAAATTTTTAAAAAAATAAAAAAATTTTTTTTAAAAAAAAAATAATAAACAAAAAGAAAGAATTTATCCATTAATGTCTAATTATAATTTTTATTATTTTTCTCCTATTATGAATTTTTTTTTGGCTTTATTATTATGAATAAGAATCCCTTTTTTTTTGTGTCCTTTATTCATTTAATTTTTTGGTGTTTTATTTTTTATGTGTTTCTAGATTAGGAGTTTATTCTATTATAATTTCGGGTTGGGCGTCTAATTCAATATATTCAATATTAGGGGGATTACGTTTCAGTTGCTCAAACGATTTCTTATGAAGTAAGATTATCATTAATTTTATTATTTTTTTTATTTTTAATTTTAAGTTTAAATTTTATAGATTTAATAATTTATAAAAGTTAATTTATGATTTTTTTTTCTTTTTTTTTCCTTTATCAATAATTTGGGGTAGTTTCAAGATTAGCTGAAACTAATCGAACACCTTTTGATTTTGCTGAAGGAGAATCAGAGTTAGTTTCTGGGTTTAATGTAGAATATAGAAGAGGTGGATTTGCATTAATTTTTGGTGAATATGCAAGAATTTTATTTATAAGAATACTTTGTATTTTATTATTTATAGGTGCAAATTTTTTTTAGAATTTTATTTTTAAGTTAGGGTTAATTGGGTTTTTGGATTTGAGTTCGGGGGGACTATACCTCGTTTTCGTTATATAAATTGATATATCTTGCATGAAAAAGTTTTTTTAAGAGTATCATTGAATTATTTATTTTTTATATAGGGTTAAAATTTATTTTCCCCTATTGTTTTAATTAACTAAATTTAGTACTAAATTATTAGAAGATTTTACTTCTTTTTATATTTTCAAAATATATACTTATTCAAGTTCAATAATTTAATTAAATAAAATTTATCTCAAATATTAGTTATAATAGGCACAATTAAATAGTAAGAAAATAGATAACTGTTAAAAGTTGTCCTGTAATAATGTAAGGATCTTCAACTGGTCGTGCCCAATTCAAGTTAATAAAATAAGAATAGTTACTAATGCTCAAAATAAAGTTTTTCTAATTGGATAAAAAGCAGTTCTACTTATTTTTTTTATTAGTAAAAGGTAAAATTATTAAAATGGAAATTTGGGAAACAACTAAAGCAATTACTCCTCCCAATTTGTTAGGGGATTGATCGTAGAATTGCGTATGCAAAAAAAAATATCATTCAGGTTGAATATGAATAGGTGTGACTAAAGGATTTGCAGGAACAAAATTATCAGGTCTCTAGTAATAAGGATTAATAAGAGTTAACAAAGTTAAAATTATAATTATAATAATAAATCCAAATAAACCCTTAAAGGGAAAATAAGGATGGAATGGAATTTTATCAATGTTTCTGTTTTTTCCCTAAAGGATTATTGGATCCAGTTTGATGAAGAAATAATAGATGAATCATTACTAATGCTGAAACAATAAAGGAAGTAGAAAATGAAGAGTAAAAATCGAGTTAAAGTTGCATTGTCAACTGCAAATCCACCTCATAGTCATTGAAAAAGAGTTCCCAAATATGGAATAGCAGATACAAGATTTGTAATTACTGTAGCTCCTCAAAATGATATTTGGCCTCCAGGTAAAACATAGCCTAAAAATGCGGGTTTCTATTACTAAAAAAAAAATAATTACTCCTACTAATCATGTAATTGTATAATTGTATGATCTATAATAAATTCCTCCCTTAAAGAGAGTAAAGGCAAATAAAAAAAAACTCCATTTGCATGTAAAGTACGAATTAATCATCCATAATTTACATCTCGACAAATATGAGCTACTCTATTAAATGCAAGATTTACATTAGCAGTATAATGTATTGTAAAAAATTCCTGTAATAATTTGAATTATTAAGCATAAGCCTAATAGAGATCCAAAATTTCATCAAGCTGAAATATTTTGAAGGAGTAGGTAAATCAATTAAAAGTTATTAATGATTTTTAAAATTGGTGATTTTAATCGTAAAGGTGTTTTCATTAGTAAATTTGTCAAGAGGGACCATGTTCAATTTTAGTAATTTTACTACAGCAATTAAAGTAATAAATAAATAAATAATAATGAATAAAATAACTATAATTGAAGGATAATTAAAAAATTTAGTTAAATTAAAATTATTAGTATTTAAATTTAAATTTTCTAAATAGATATAGTTGTAATTAATGAGAAAAAAATCTATAAAAAATATCTAAAACTTAAAATTAAAAGTTAAAATAAATATAACTTTATAATTTTGGGTTTAATAAGAAAATATTTCATTAGAGGCAATTCTAGTTATATAAATAAATAAAATTAGTATTCCTCCTACTATAATTAAAAATAGAATATATGAAAAAACAAAAATTTACATTAAATATACCAGTTATTAATGCAATTAAATTCTTTGGAGTAAAAGGGTAATTCCTATTGTTAATGGATGATTTAAAAATATAAAAATATTGATAGTATTAAATTAATTATAATAATTTCAGAAAATAGTTTATTAAAAATATTAATTTTGGAGATTAATGATAGAAAGATTTTTTTTTTTCTGAAGTTTTAAAGAATATATCTTATATTTGATTTACAAGACCAATATTTTATTTAAATTATTAAAACAATTCTAATGTTAATATTTTCTTATTTAATATATTTTTCTGGGTTATTAGTTTTTGTTTTAAACGAAACATTTATTATTAAATTGCAAGATTAGGTTATTATTTGGGTTTATATTTTAATTTATTTATTTATTTAAAATTTTAACATGAATTTTATTTTGTATTTTTTAACATAAGAGTTGAGGTGCTTTAGGATTACTATTCTTGTTTCTTTAATTCGAACAGGAAATATTTTTCAAACATTTAGAATTTTATGATAAAATTTATTTTTATTTTGTATTTATGATTCCATTAAGTAAAAAGGTTTTGAATAAATCAATATTTATATTTGATTATAAGTTTTATTTTTATAGTTCATTTTAAGTTTAATTATTTAATTAATGATATTTCTTATTTT
>NW_027049714.1:0-4240 GCF_025399875.1 Dalotia coriaria
TCAAATAGAAGCAATATGAATAAAAAAAGAATAATAAAATTTGTCGTTTTTTTGCTGTTTTACGGTTAAACGCAGATTAACTCAAAACGTGCTGTTTTGCTAAAAAAAGCATTTTCGCATTTAATCGTTGAAATCGTTAAATAGAAGCAATATTAATAAAAACGAATAATAAAAATTTCGTCGTTTTATGCTGTTTTACGCGTTAAAACGCAGATTAAAGCTCAAAACGTGCTGTTTTGCTAAAATAAGCATTTTCAAGCATTTTTAGATCGTTGAAATCGTTCAAATAGAAGCAATATTAATAAAAAACGAATAATAAAATTCGTCGTTTTTATGCTGTTTTACGCGTTAAAACGCAGATTAAAGCTCAAAACGTGCTGTTTTGCTAAAATAAGCATTTTCAAGCATTTTAGATCGTTGAAATCGTTCAAATAGAAGCAATATGAATAAAAACGAATAATAAAAATTTCTCGTTTTATGCTGTTTTACGCGTTAAAACGCAGATTAAAGCTCAAAACGTGCTGTTTTGCTAAAATAAGCATTTTCAAGCATTTTAGATCGTTGAAATCCGTTCAAATAGACGCAATATTAATAAAAACGAAGAATAAAAATTTCTCGTTTTATGCTGTTTTACGCGTTAAAACGCAGATAAAGCTCAAAACGTGCTGTTTTGCTAAAATAAAGCATTTTTCAAAGCATTTTAGATCGTTGAAATCGTTCAAATAGAAGCAATATGAATAAAAACGAATAATAAAAAATTTCGTCGTTTTTATGCTGTTTTACGCGTTAAAACGCAGATTAAAGCTCAAAACGTGCTGTTTTGCTAAAATAAGCATTTTCAAGCATTTTAGATCGTTGAAATCGTTCAAATAGACGCAATATTAATAAAACGATAATAAAAATTTCGTCGTTTTATGCTGTTTTTACGCGTTAAAACGCAGAATAAAAGCTCAAAACGTGCTGTTTTGCTAAAATAACATTTTCAACATTTTAGATCGTTGAAATCGTTCAAATAGAAGCAATATTAATAAAAACGAATAATAAAAATTCTCGTTTTTATGCTGTTTTACGCGTTAAACGCAGATTAAAAGCTCAAAACGTGCTGTTTTGCTAAAATAAGCATTTTCAAGCATTTTAGATCGTTGAAATCGTTCAAATAGACGCAATATTAATAAAAAACGTATAATAAAAATTCGTCGTTTTATGCTGTTTTACGCGTTAAAACGCAGATTAAAGCTCAAAACGTGCTGTTTTGCTAAAATAAGCATTTTCAAGCATTTTTAGATCGTTGAAATCGTTCAAATAGAAGCAATATGAATAAAAACGAATAATAAAAATTTCGTCGTTTTTATGCTGTTTTACGCATTAAAACGCAGATTAAAACTCAAAACGTGCTGTTTTGCTAAAATAAGCATTTTTCAAGCATTTTAGATTGTTGAAATCGTTTAAATAGAAGCAATATTATAATAAAAACGAATAAAAAAAAATCGTCATTTTATGCTGTTTTACGCGTTAAAACGCAGATTAAAGCTCAAAACGTGCTGTTTTGCTAAAATAAAGCATTTTCAAGCATTTTAGATCGTTGAAATCGTTCAAATAGACGCAATATTAATAAAAACGAATAATAAAAATTTCGTCGTTTTATGCTGTTTTACGCGTTAAAACGCAGAATAAAGCTCAAAACGTGCTGTTTTGCTAAAATAAGCATTTTCAAGCATTTTAGATTGTTGAAATCGTTCAAATAGAAGCAATATTAATAAAAACGAATAATAAAAATTCGTCATTTTATGCTGTTTTACGTGTTAAAACGCAGATTAAAGCTCAAAACGTGCTGTTTTGCAAAAAGCATTTTCAAGCATTTTAGATCGTTGAAATCGTTAAAATAGACGCAATATTAGTAAAAACGAATAATAAAAATTTCGTCATTTTATGCTGTTTTACGCGTTAAAACGCAGATTAAAGCTCAAAACGTGCTGTTTTGCTAAAATAAGCATTTTCAAGCATTTTAGATCGTTGAAATCGTTGAAATAGACGCAATAATAATAAAAACGAATAATAAAAAATTTGTCATTTTTATGCTGTTTTACGCGTTAAGCAGTTAAAGCTCAAAACGTGCTGTTTTGCTAAAATAAGCATTTTCAAGCATTTTTAGATCGTTGAAATCGTTCAAATGGACGCAATATTAATAAAAACGAATAATAAAATTTCGTCGTTTTATGCTGTTTTACGCGTTAAAACGCAGATTAAACAAAACGTGCTGTTTTGCTAAAATAAGCATTTTCAAGCATTTTAAAATCGTTGAAATCGTTAAAATAGACGCAATTTAATAAAACGAAAAATAAAATTCGTCATTTTATGCTGTTTTACGCGTTAAACGCAGATTAAAAAATCAAAGTGCTGTTTTTGCTAAAATAAATTTCAAGCATTTTAGATCGTTTGTCGTTGAAATAAAACGCAATAATATAAAAACGAATAATAAAATTCGTCGTTTTATGCTGTTTTACGCGTTAAAACGCAGAATAAACTCAAACGTGCTGTTTTGCTTAAAATAAGCATTTTCAAGCATTTTTAGATCGTTGAAATCGTTCAAATAGACGCAATATTAATAAAAACAATAATAAAAATTGTCGTTTTATGCTTTTACGCGTTAAACGCAGATTAAGCTCAAAACGTGCTGTTTTGCTAAAATAAAACTTTTCAAGCATTTAGATTTGGGAAAACGTTCAAATGGGAATATGAAAAAACGATAATAAAATTTCGTCGTTTTTTTTGCTGTTTTTCGCGTTAAAACGCAGATTAAACTCAACACGTGCTGTTTTTGCTAAAATAAGCATTTTCAAGCATTTTAGATCGTTGAAATCGTTTAAATAGAAACAATATTAATAAAAACGAATAATAAAAATTTGTCATTTTTATGCTGTTTTACGCGTTAAAACGCAGATTAAAGCTCAAAACGTTTCTGTTTTTGCTAAAATAAGCATTTTCAAGCATTTTAGATCGTTGGAAATCGTTCAAATGGACGCAATATTAATAAAAACGAATAATAAAAATTTCGTCGTTTTTATGCTGTTTTACGCGTTAACACGCAGAATAAAGCTCAAAACGTGCTGTTTTGCTAAAATAAGCATTTTCAAGCATTTTAGATCGTTGAAATCGTTCAAATAGAACAATATTAATAAAAACGAATAATAAAAATTTCGTTTTAATGCTGTTTTTACGCGTTAAAACGCAGTTAAACAAAACGTGCTGTTTTGCTAGAATTATATTTTCAAAACATTTTATATAGTTGAAATCGTTCAAATAGCGCAATATGTAAAACGAATAATAAAAATTTCGTCGTTTTATGCTGTTTTACGCGTTAAAACGCAGAATAAAGCTCAAAACGTGCTGTTTTGCAAAATAAACATTTCAAGCATTTTAGATCGTTGGAAATCGTTCCCAATAGAAGCAATATTAATAAAACGAATAATAAAAATTCGTCGTTTTTTAAAGCTGTTTTACGCGTTAAAACGCAGATTAAAACTCAAAACGTGCTTTTTTCTAAAATAAGCATTTTCAAGCATTTTAGATCGTTGAAAACGTTCAAATAGAACAATTTGAATAAAAACGAATAATAAAAATTTCGTCGTTTTATGCTGTTTTAGCGTTAAAAAGCAGATTAAAACTCAAAACGTGCTGTTTTGCTAAAATAAGCATTTTCAAGCATTTTTAGATCGTTGAAATCGTTCAAATAAAACAATATTAATAAAAACGAATAATAAAAATTTGTCGTTTTATGCTGTTTTTACGCGTTAAAACGGAATTAAAGCTCAAAACGTCTGTTTTGCTAAAATAAGCATTTTCAAGCATTTTAGATCGTTTAAATCGTTCAAATGCGCTATTAATAAAAACGAAAAAAAATTCGTCGTTTTGCTGTTTTTCGCGTTAAAACGCGATTAAACTCAAAAAGTGCTGTTTTTCTAAAATAAGCATTTTCAAACATTTTAGATCGTTGAAATCGTTCAAATAGAAACAATATTAAAAAAAGAAAAATAAAAATTCGCCGTTTTATGCTGTTTTACGCGTTAAAACGCAGATTAAAACTCAAAACGTGCTGTTTTGCTAAAATAAGCCAAGCATTTTAGATCGTTGTCGTTCAAATAGACGCAAAATTTTAAAAAAAACGAAAAATAAAAAATTCGTCGTTTTTTTGCTGTTTTCGGTTAAAACGCAGATTAAAGCTCAAAACGTGATTTTTTTT
>NW_027049715.1:0-4239 GCF_025399875.1 Dalotia coriaria
TTTAAAAAAACAATTTTAAAAAAAAATAAAATTTTTTTATTTTTACGGTTTAAAAAATTGCTAAAAATTTTTTGCTAAAAAAGCATTTCAAAACTTTTTGTTTTAAATCGTTAAAAGGAAATTTAAAAAACGAATAATAAAAAACGTTTTTATTTTTTTTGCGTTAAAAAAGCGTTAAAAAATAAAACTCTTTTTCTTTTGGGTTTTTTAACATTTTAGACGTTAAAAAAAAAAATAGAAAAAAAAAAAAAAATTTTTTTTTTTTTTACGCGTTAAAACGCAATTAAACTCAAAAGTGCTGTTTTGCTAAAAAAAATTTTAAATTTTTGTTTTTTTTAAAAAAAAAAAAAAAAAAAAAAAATTCGTCATTTTTGCTGTTTTACGCGTTGCAGATTGCTCAAAACGTGCTGTTTTTCTAAAAAAAGCTTTTCAAGCATTTTAATCGTTGAAATCGTTCAAAAGGGTATTTAAAAAACGAATAATAAAAATTTTTTTCGGTTTTTTTGGTTTTCTTAAAACGCGTAAAAAAAAATCGTTTTGCTAAAAAAACATTTTTTGCATTTTTAAAAAACGTTAAAAAAGCTTTAATAAAAAGGTAAAAAAATTGGGAAAACGTTTTGCTTAAAAGCAATTAAATAAAACGTGGTTTTTTTAAAAAAAGCATTTTTAACATTTTAATTTTTTCGTTAAAAAGCTTTTAAAAAAAAATAAAATAAAGGCGTTTTTTTTTTAGCTTAAAAGGAATTAAATAAATTTTTTAAAAAAAAAAAATTTTAAAAATTTTTTGCTTAAAAAAAAATTAATAAAAAATTTAAAAATTTCCTTTTTAATCGTTTTTTTTAAAAAGGGAAAAAAAAAAAAACTTTTTGCTAAAAAAAGGAGCTAAACGTTAAACTCAAAGGGGGAAAAAAAAACAATTTAAAGGTTTTTATGGTTTTTAAAAACGAATTAAAAATTTTTTTTTGCTAAAAAAGCATTTTTTTGCTCAAATCGTTAAAAAAGCAAAATTTTAAAAAAAGAAAAAAAATTTTTTTTTTATTTTTTACGCAAAAAAAAAATTAAATCAAAAAGCTGTTTTACTAAAAAAGCATTTTTAAACTTTTTTTTCGTTGAAATCGTTCAAATAGACGCAATATTAATAAAAAAGAATAATAAAAAAATTTTGTCGTTTTTTTCTGTTTTTCGCGTTAAAACGCGTTAAAGCTCAAAACGTGCGTTTTAAAAATTTGCATTTTCAAGCATTTTTTGATCGTTAAAAACGTTCAAAAGACCAAAAATTTAAAAAAAACAAAAATTAATAAATTTGCGTTTTTATGTGTTTTTCGCGTTAAAACGCAGATTAAAACTCAAAACGTGCTGTTTTGCTAAAATGATTTTTAAGCATTTTTGATCGTTGAAATCGTTTAAAAAAAACAATATTTAAAACGAATAATAAAAAAATTTGTCCTTTTTTGTGTTTTTGCGTTAAACGCAGATTAAAAGCTCAAAACGTGCTTTTTTCTAAAAAAAGCATTTCAAGTTTTAAAAACGTTTAAATCGTTAAAAAGAAAATTAAAAAAACGAAAAAAAAAATTTCGTCGTTTTTTGCTGTTTTCGCGTTAAACCGATTAAAGCTCAAAGGGGCTGTTTTTTAAAATAAGCATTTTCAAGCATCGTTGAAATCGTTCAAATAGGAAAAATTTAAAAAAAACGAAAAAAAAAAATTTGCGTTTTTTTTGCTGTTTTTCGCGTTAAAACGCAGATTAAAACTCAAAACGTGCTGTTTTTGCAAAAAAAAATTTCGATTTTTAGATCGTTGAAATCGTTTAAATAGAAACAATATTTAAAAAAACGAATAATAAAAAAATTTGTCATTTATATGCTGTTTTTCCGTTAAAAAGCAGTTAAAATCCGTGCTTTTGCTAAAATAACTTTTCAAGAAGATCGTTGAAAACGTTCAAATAGACGCAATATTCATAAAACGAATAATAAAAATTTCGTCGTTTTTTTGCTGTTTTGCGTTAAAACGCAGAATAAAACTCAAAACGGGTGTTTTGCAAAATAAGCATTTTCAACATTTTAGATCGTTGAAATCGCTGAACAATATTAATAAAAAAGAATAATAAAAAAGTCGTTTTTATGCTGTTTTACGCGTTAAAAAAGCAAATTAAACTCAAAACGGTTTTTTTTTGCTTGCATTTCCCAAACATTTTTTGACGTTGAAATCGTTAAATAGACGCAATATTAATAAAAACGAATAAAAAAAAACGTCGTTTTTTTGCTGTTTTACGCGTTAAAAAGCAGATTAAACTCAAAAGTGCTGTTTTGCTAAAAAAAGCATTTTCAAGCAAAATCGTTGAAATCGTTCAAATAAACAAAAAGAAACAAAACAATAATAAAATTTCGTCGTTTTATGTGTTTTACCCTTAAAAAAGCAGATTAAACTCAAAACTGCTGTTTTGCTAAAATAACATTTTCAAGCATTTTTGATTGTTTAAATCGTTTAAATAGAAGCAATATTAATAAAAACGAATAATAAAAATTCGTCATTTTATGCTGTTTTACGCGTTAAAAAAAAGCAGATTAAAACTCAAAACGTGCTGTTTTGCTAAAATAACATTTTCACATTTTGATCGTTGAAATCGTTCCAAAAAGACGCAATATTAAAAAAACGAATAATAAAAAAAACCGTTTTTTTTTCGCGTTCGCGAATAAACTCAAAAAGTGCTGTTTTTTCTAAAATACATTTTCAAGCATTTTGATCGTTGAAATCGTTCAAAAAAGCAATATTAATAAAAAAGAATAATAAAAATTCGTCGTTTTTTTGCTGTTTTACGCGTTAAACGAGATTAAAAATCAAAACGTGCTGTTTTGCTAAAATAAAATTTTTAAGCTTTAGATCGTTGAAATCGTTCAAAAGACGCAATATTAATAAAAACAAAAAAATAAATTTGTCGTTTTTTTTTGTTTTACCCTTAAAAAAGCAGATTGCTCAAAACGTGCGTTTTTTCTAAAAAAGCATTTTCGCATTTTAGATCGAAAATCGTTCAAAAAAGCAATATTAATAAAAAAGAATAATAAAATTTCGTCGTTTTTTTTGCTGTTTTCCCTTAAAATGCAGATTAAAACTCAAAACGTGCTGTTTTGCTAAAATACATTTTCAAGCATATTAGATCGTTAAATCGTTCAAAAAACGCAAATTAATAAAAACGAATAATAAAAATTTCGTCGTTTTATGCGTTTTACGCGTTAAAAAAGCAGATTAAAACTCAAAAAAGTGCTGTTTTGCTAAAATAAGCATTTTTTGCATCGTTGAAATCGTTCAAATAGGCAATATTAATAAAAAAAGAATAAAAAAAATTCGTCGTTTTATGCTGTTTTACCCCGTTAAAAAGCAGATTAAATAAAACGTGCTGTTTTACTAAAATAAAAACATTTTCGCAAGATCGTTTAAAACGTTTAAAAGAAACAATATTAATAAAAACGAATAAAAAAATTCGTCATTTTGCGTTTTACGCGTTAAAAAGCAGATTAAAGCTCAAAACGGCTGTTTTGCTAAAAAAAGCATTTTCAAGCATTTTAGATCGTTGAAACCCTTCAAATAGACGCAATATTAATAAAAACGAAAAATAAAAATTCGTTGTTTTATGCTGTTTACGCGTTAAAACGCTGATTAAAAGCTCAAACGTGCTGTTTTGCTAAAATATGCATTTTCAAGCATTTTAGATCGTTGAAATCGTTCAAATAGACGCAAATTTAAAAAAAACGAATAATAAAAAATTTTGTCGTTTTATGCTGTTTTACGCGTTAAACGCTGATTAAAGCTCAAAACGTGCTGTTTTGCTAAAATAAGCATTTTCAAGCATTTTAGATCGTTGAAATCGTTCAAATAGACGCAATATTAATAAAAAAAGAATAATAAAAAATTTTGTCGTTTTATGCTGTTTTACGCGTTAAAAAGCGAATAAAAGCTCAAAACGTGCTGTTTTGCTAAAATTAAGCATTTTCAAGCATTTTGATCGTTGAAATCGTTCAAATAGACGCAAATATTAATAAAAACGAATAATAAAAATTTCGTCGTTTTATGCTGTTTTTCGCGTTAAAACGCGATTAAAGCTCAAAACGTGCTGTTTTGCTAAAATTAGCATTTTCAAGCATTTTTGATCGTTGAAATCGTTCAAATAGACGCAATATTAATAAAAACGAATAATAAAAATTTGTCGTTTTATGCTGTTTTACGCGTTGAAACGCAGATTAAAA
>NW_027049716.1:0-4237 GCF_025399875.1 Dalotia coriaria
AAACGCGTTAAAAATCAAAACGTTAACGTTTTCAAAAAAAAACATTTTTTAAACATTTTTGGGGCGTTGAAAATTTTTAAATAAAATAATAAAAAGAATAATAAAAAAAATTTGTCGTTTTTTATGCTGTTTTCGCGTTAAAACGCTTAAAAAAACGTGCTGTTTTTTCTAAAATAACTTTTCAAATTTTTGATCGTTGAAATCGTTTAGGCTATTAAAAAAAACGGGAAAAAAACGTCGTTTTTTACATGCTGTTTTACGCGTTAAAACGCAATTAAAGCTCAAAAACGGCTGTTTTTCTAAAATAACATTTTAAGCTTTTAGATTTGAAAACGTTCGAAATAACGCAATTTAATAAAAACGAATAATAAAATTGTCGTTTTTATGCTGTTTTACGCGGGTTAAAAAAAGCGTTAAAGTAAAAAGTGCTGTTTTTTAAAATAAGCATTTTCAAGCATTTTAGATGTTGAAATCGTTCAAATAGACACCATATAATAAAAAACGAATAATAAAAATTTGTTTTTTGCTGTTTTTACGGCGAATTAACTCAAAACGCGTTTTGTAAAACTTTCAGTTTTTAAGTAAAAAATAAAAAAAAAATTCGTCGTTTTATGCTGTTTTGCGTTAAAACGCGTTAAAAGTAAACTTTGTTTTGCTAAAATAAGCATTTTCAAGCATTTTGAATCGTTGAAATCGTTAATAGAAGCAATATTAATAAAAAAAGAATAATAAAATTTCGTCGTTTTTTATGCTTTGTTTTACGCGTTAAAACGCGAATTAAAGCTCAAAAACGTGCTGTTTTTAGCACAAAATATAAAAGCATTTTTCAAGCATTTTTAGATCGTTGGAAATCGTTCAAAATAGACACCGTCGTGGCAAAAAGGAATAACCAAAATTTAAGGTCGTTTTTTTATGCTGTTACGCGTTAAAACGCAAAGTTAAAAGCTCAAACGTGCTGTTTTGCTAGGAGCAAAAGCATTTTCAAGCTTTTTTAGATCGTTGAGGAAATCGTTCCAAAATAGAAGCAATATTAATAAAAACGAATAATAATAAATTAGTGTTTTATGCTGTTTACGCGTTAGAAACGCAGATTAAAGCTCAAAACGACCGTTTTAAAATAAGCATTTTCAGCATTTTTGAATCGTTGAAATCGCCAATGAACGCAATAAAAATAAAGCGAATAATAAAAATTTTGTCGTTTTTTATGCTTTGTTTACGCGTTAAAACGCGATAAAGCTGAAACGTGCGGTTTTGCTAAAATAAGCATTTTCAGCATTTTAGATCGTTGAAATCGTTCAAAAATAGACGCAATATTAATAAAAACGGTAAAATTTCGTCGTTTTTTTATGCTGTTTACGCGTTAAAACGCAAATTAAAAGCGTTTTCCTATAATAAACATTTTCAAGCATTTTAAATCGTTGAAGTCGTTCAAAATAAACAATATTAATAAGAAACGAATAATAAAAATTCGTCTCGTTTTTATGCTGTTACGCGTTGAAACGCGGGTAAATCTCAAAAGCATTCTTTGTTTGCTAAAATAGCATTTTTCAAAAAGCTTTTTGGAAGTCGCGTTGAAATGTTCCAAATAGACGCAATAAGAAAAAACGATATTATAGAGGCTTCGTCGTTTTTATGCTGTTTACGCTAAAACGCAGGGAATAAAACTCAAAACAATGTGCTGTTTCGCTAAAATAACGCATTTTTCCAGCATTTTAGATCGTTGAAAATCGTTCAAATAGACCTGTGTCAATAAAAAACGAATAATAAAAATTCTCGTTTTTATGCTGTTCGCGTTAAAACGCAGATTAAACTCAAAACGTGCTTTTTCTTAAAAAAGCATTTTCAAGCATTTTAGATCGTTGAAATCGTTCAAATAGACGCAATAATAAAAAAAAAAAATTAGTCTTTTTATGCTGTTTTAGGTTAAGCGTTAAAACGCATCAAAACGTGCTGTTTTGCTAAAATAATTTTCAAGCATTTTAGATCGTTGAAATCGTTCAAATAGACGCAATATAAAAAAGAATAATAAAAATTTCGTTTTTTATGCTTACGCGTTAAAACGCGTTAAAAAAGCTTTCAAACTTTTTAGTTTAAAACGCATTTTCAAGCAATTTTAGATCGTTGAAATCGTTAAAATCGAGTATTAATAAACGACAAAAATTAATCCGTTATGTTTTTCGCGTTAAAAACGCAGATTAAAGCTACGTTTTAACTAAAATAAAGCATTTTCAAAGAATATTTGGGAAAACGTTCATAAAGCATTAATAAAACGATAATAAAAAGTCGTTGCTAACGTTCGTTAAACGCAAGATTAGCTCAAACGTGCTGTTTTGCTTTAAATAAAAGCATTTTCAATTTTAGATGGGTAAATCGCAAAATAGAAGCAATATTAATAAAAACGAATAATAAAAATTAGGTCGTTTTTATGCTTGTTTTTGCGCGTTAAACGCAGATTAAAAGCACAAAACGTGCTGTTTTGCTAAAATATAAGCATTTTCAGAAGCATTTTAGATCGCGTTGGAATCGATCAAAATAGACGCCATAAAATAAAAACGAATAATAAAAATTTCGTCGTTTTTTATGCTGTTTTTGCCAAACACGGGTAAAAGCTCAAAACACGTGCTGTTTTTGCTTTAAAATAACATTTTCAAAGCATTTTAGATGGAACGAGAAATGGATTTCCAGCCAGAAGCAACCAGTAATAAAAAACGGTAATAAAAAATTAGATGCGTTTTTTATGCTGTTTTTACGCGTTAAAAACGCAGAATAAAAGCTCAAACTTACGATGCTGTTTTGCTAAAATAACATTTTGAAGCGTGCAGATCGTTGAAATCGTTCAAAATAGACGCAATAATGTAAAAACGAATAATAATAAAAATTTCGTCGTTTTTTATGCTGTTTTTACGCGCGTTAAAACGCGAATTAAAACTTCAAAACGATTAACTGTTTTTTGCTAAAAATAACATTTTTCAAGCATTTTTAGATCGTTGAAATCGTTTAAATGAACGCAATAAAATAAAAACAGCGAATAATATAAAAAATTTCGTCGTTTTTTACATGCTTTTGTTTACGCGCGGGTAAAACTTGTAGAGTAAACTCAAAAACGTGCTGTTTTTTGCTAAAATAAGCATTTTTCCAGCATTTTTAGATGCGTTGAAATCCTCGTTCAAATAGACGCAACCAGTAATAAAAACGAAGATATAAAAATTTCGTCGTTTTTTATGCTGTTTTACGCGTTAAAACGCAGATTAAAGCTCAAAACGTGCTGTTTTTGCTTTAAAATAAGCATTTTCGAAATTTTAGCAGATCGTTGAAATCGTTCAAAATAGACGCAACGGTAATAAAACGAATAATATTTCGTCGTTTTTATGCTGTTTTACGTTAAAACGCAGAATAAAAATAAAACGTGCTGTTTTTGCTAAAATAAGCATTTTCAAGCATTTTAGATCGTTGAAATCACGTTCCAGAAATAGAAGCAATATTAATAAAACGAATAATAAAAATTAGACGTCGTTTTTATGCTGTTTTACGCAGTTAAAAACACCAGATTAAAGCTCAAAAACGTGCTGTTTTTTTGCTAAAACAAAGCATTTTCAAAGCATTTTAGATCGTTGAAATCGTTCAAATAGGCCTATATAAATAAAAACGAATAATAAAAATTCGTCGTTTTTATGCTGTTTTCGCTTAAAAAAAACTGCTTTTTGCTAAATAACCAAATTTTTGATCGTTAAATCGTTAAAAAAATAAAAAAAAATAAAAAAATTCGTCGTTTTTATGCTGTTTTTCGCGTTAAACGGGTAAAGCTCAAACGTGCTGTTTTTTTCAAAAAAGCATTTTCAAGCATTTTAGATCGTTGAAATCGGGTTTAAATAGGAGCATATTAATAAAAACGAATAATAAAAATTTTGTCTTTTTGCGTTTCCCTTAAACGCAGTTAAAGCTCAAAACGTTTTTTTGCTTTTTAAAAAACATTTTCAGTTTAGATCGTTGAAATCGTTCAAATAGAGCAATATTAATAAAAACGAATAATAAAAATTTCGTCGTTTTTATGCGTTTTACGCGTTAAAGGGTTAAACTAAACGTGCTGTTTGCTAAAATGACATTTTAAGATTTAAATCGTTGAAATTGAAGAAATAAAAATGGGGAAAAAATTGTCTTTTATCTGTTTTGCAAAAAAAGCAGATTAAAATAAAAGGTGCTGTTTTGCTAAAATAAAAAAGCAAAATCGTTGAAATCG
>NW_027049717.1:0-4234 GCF_025399875.1 Dalotia coriaria
TTAAAGTTTAAAAAAGTGCTGTTTTGCTAAAATAAGCATTTTCAAGAAGATCGTTGAAATCGTTCAAATAGACGCAATATTAATAAAAAAGAATAATAAAAATTGCCCTTTTTTTGGTTTTCGCGTTAAAAAAGCAGATTAAAACTCAAAAAGTGCTGTTTTGCTAAAAAAAGATTTTCAAGCATTTTAGATCGTTGGGAAAAGTTCAAATAGGGGCAATATTAATAAAAACGAATAATAAAAATTCGTCGTTTTATGCTATTTTACCCTTTCGGGATTAAAGCTCAAAACGTGCTGTTTTTTCTAAAATGAGCATTTTCAAGCATTTTAGATCGTTGAAATCGTTCAAATAAACAATATTAATAAAAAAAAGAATAATTAAAAAAAGTCGTTTTTTGCTGTTTTTCGCGGTAAAACGCGGGGTTAAAGCTCAAAACGTGCTGTTTTTCTAAAAAATAAGCATTTTCAGGCATTTTAGATCGTTTAAATCGTTCAAATAAAACCAAATTAATAAAAAAGAAAAATAAAAAATTTGTCGTTTTATGCGTTTTACGCGTTAAAACGCAGATTATAGCTCAAAACGTGCTTTTTTTTGCTAAAATAAGCATTTTCAAAACATTTTAGATCGTTGGGAAAACGTTCCTAGACGCAATATTAATAAAAAAAGAATAAAAAAATTTCGTCGTTTTTGTGCTGTTTTTCGCGTTAAAACGCAGATTAAAAACTCAAAACGTGCCGTTTTTTTTAAAAAAAAAGATTTTTAAGCATTTTTGGGTCGGGGAAACGTTTAAAAAAGAGGCAAAAATTAATAAAAAAGAATAATAAAAAAATTTGTCGTTTTTATGCCGTTTTTCGCGTTAAAAGCAGATTACAGCTCAAAACGTGCTGTTTTTTCTTAAAATGCAAATTTTTAAGCATTTTAGATCGTTGAAATATTCAAAAAAAGAAGAATATTAATAAAAAAAGAATAATAAAAAATTTTGTCGTTTTATGCTGTTTTTTCGCGTTAAAACGCAGATTAAAACTCAAAAAGGGTGTTTTGCTAAAAAAAAGCATTTTCAAAACATTTTTTGATCGTTTAAATCGTTCAAATAGACGCAATATTAATAAAAAAGAATAATAAAAAATTTTGTCTTTTTTATGCTGTTTTACGCGTTAAAACGCAGATTAAAATCGGAAAAGTTTTCTGTTTTTTTCTTAAAAAGCATTTTCAAAACATTTTTGATCGTTGAAATCGTTCAAATAGAAGCAATATTAATAAAAAAAGAATAATAAAAAATTTTGTCGTTTTTTTGCTGTTTTACGCGTTAAAACGAGCAAAAACCCCAAAAAGTGCTGTTTTGCTAAAATAAGATTTTCAAACATTTTAGATCGTTGAAATCGTTCAAATAGACGCAATATTAATAAAAACGAATAATAAAATTTTTGCCCTTTTTTTTGCTGTTTTACGCGTTAAAACCCCTGATTAAAGCCCCGGGAAAGTGCTGTTTTGCTTTTAAAAAAAAGCATTTTCCGCCCTTTTAGATCGTTAAATCGTTCAAATAGACGCAATATTAATAAAAAAGGGAAAAATAAAAATTTTGCCCTTTTTTTGTTTTTTTACGCGTTAAAACGCAGATTAAAAACTCAAAAAAGTGCTGTTTTTGCTAAAATAAGCATTTTCAAGCATTTTAGGGTCGTTGAAAACGTTCAAAAGACGCAATATTAATAAAAAGGGGAAAAATAAAAAATTGTCGTTTTTATGTTGGGGTTTTTCGCGTTAAAACGGGAGATTTAAAGCTCAAAACGGGTGTTTTTGCTAAAATGGGGCATTTTCGCGTTTTGATCGTTTTAAATCTTCCGTAAAAAATAATTTAAAAAAAACGAATAATAAAAATTCGTCGTTTTATGCTGTTTTACGCGTTAAACGCAGATTAAAGCTCAAAAACTGTTTTTGCTAAAATAAGCATTTTCAAGCATTTTAGATCGTTTAAATCGTTCAAAAAACGCAAAAAAATAAAAAAAGAATAATAAAAACGTCGTTTTATGTTTTTTTACCGTTAAAAAAGCGAATGCTCAAAAAGTGCTGTTTTGTTTAAAAGCATTTTCAAGCATTTTAGATCCTTGGTACAAATAGGAAATATTAATAAAAACGAATAATAAAAAAATTTTTGTCGTTTTATGTGTTTTACGCGTTAAAACGAGATTGCTCGAAACGTGCTGTTTTCAAAATAACATTTTCAACATTTTGATCGTTTAAATGTTCAAATAGAAGAATATTAATAAAAAAAGAATAATAAAAATTCGTCGTTTTTAGCTGTTTTTTCGCGTAAAAAGGGAGATTAAAACTCAAAAAGTGCTGTTTTTTCTAAAATAAGCATTTTTTAAGCATTTTGATCGTTGAAATCGTTTAAAAGACGCAAAAATTTAAAAAACAATAAAAAAATTTCGTCGTTTTTTTTGCTGTTTTACGCGTTAAAACGCTGATTAAAGCCAAAACGTGCTTTTTTTCTAAAATAAGCATTTTGCATTTTAGATCGTTGAAATCGTTCAAAAAAACGCAATATTAATAAAAAAAGAAAAATAAAATTCGTCGTTTTATGCTGTTTTACCCTTAAAAAGCGTTTAAAACTCAAAACGTGCTGTTTTTCTAAAAAAAGCATTTTCGCATTTTAGATCGTTTAAATCGTTCAAATAGAAAATTTAAAAAAAACGAAAATAAAAAAAATTGCGTTTTTTTGCTGACGCGTTAAAACGTTAAAGCTCAAACGTGCGTTTTGCTAAAATAAGCATTTTTGCATTTTTTGATCGTTTAAACGTTCAAATAGACGCAATATTAATAAAAACAATAATAAAAAAATTTCTCGTTTTATGCTGTTTTTTCGCGTCAAAAAAGCAGATTAAAGCCTCAAAAAAGTGCTGTTTTGCTAAAATAAGCATTTTCAAGCATTTTAGATCTTGAAATCGTTCAAATAGACGCAATAAAATAAAAAAGAATAATAAAATTTTGTCGTTTTTTGCTGTTTTACGCGTTAAAACACAGAATAAAACTCAAAAAGTGCTGTTTTGTAAAATAAGCATTTTCAAGCATTTTAGATCGTTGAAATCGTTCAAATAGACGCAATAAAATAAAAAAACGAATAATAAAAATTTCGTCGTTTTTATGCTGTTTTACGCGTTAAAAAGCAGAATAAAAGCTCAAAACGTGCTGTTTTGCTAAAATAAGCATTTTCAAGCATTTTGATCGTTGAAATCATTAAATAGACGCAATATTAAAAAACGAATAATAAAATTTCGTCGTTTTATGCTGTTTACGCGTTAAACGCAGATTAAAGCTCGAACGTGCTGTTTTGCTAAAATAAGCATTTTCAAGCATTTTAGATCGTTGAAATCGTTCAAATAGAAGCAATATTAATAAAAAAAGAATAATAAAAATTGTCGTTTTATGCTGTTTTACGCGTTAAAAAGCAGATTAAAGCTCAAAACGTGCTGTTTTTGCTAAAATACATTTTCAAGCATTTTAGATCGTTGAAATCGTTCAAATAGACGCAATATTAATAAAAAAAGAATAATAAAAATTTCGTCGTTTTATGCTGTTTTACGCGTTAAAACGCTGATTAAAGCTCAAAAAAGTGCTGTTTTGCTAAAATAAGCATTTTCAAGCATTTTAGATCGTTGAAATCGTTCAATAGACGCAATATTAATAAAAAAGAATAATAAAATTCGTCGTTTTATGCTGTTTTACGCGTTAAAACGCAGATTAAAGCTCAAACGTGCTGTTTTTCTAAAATAAGATTTTCAAGCATTTTAGATCGTTTAAATCGTTCAAATAGAAGCAATATTAATAAAAACGAATAATAAAAATTCGTCGTTTTTATGCTGACGCGTTAAAACGCAGATTAAAAGCTCAAAACGTGCTGTTTTGCTAAAAAAGCATTTTCAAGCATTTTAGATCGTTTAAATCGTTCAAATAGACGCAATATTAATAAAAACGAATAATAAAAAATTTCGTCGTTTTTATGCTGTTTTACGCGTCAAAACGCAGTTAAAGCTCAAAACGTGCTGTTTTGCTAAAATAAGCATTTTCAAGCATTTTAGATCGTTGAAATCGTTCAAATAGACGCAATAAAATAAAAACGAATAATAAAAATTTCGTCGTTTTATGCTGTTTACGCTTTAAAAAGCAGAATAAAGCTCAAAACGTGCTGTTTGCTAAAATAAGCATTTTCAAGCATTTTAATCGTTGAAATCGTTC
>NW_027049718.1:0-4233 GCF_025399875.1 Dalotia coriaria
ACCTAAAAAAAAAAAAGAAATTTTATTTTTTTATTAATATTGCTTCTATTTGAACGATTTCCCAAAGATCAAAATGCTTGAAAATGCTTATTTTGCAAAACAGCACGTTTTGCTTTTGAATCTGCGTTTTAACGCGTAAAACAGCATAAAAACGACGAATTTTTTATTATTCGTTTTATTAATATTGCTTCTATTTGAACGATTTCAACGATCTACAATGCTTGAAAATGCTTATTTAGCAAAACAGCACGTTTGAGCTTTATTCTGCGTTTTAACGCGAAAAACAGCATAAAAACGACGAAATTTTTATTATTCGTTTTTATTAATATTGCGTCTATTTGAGCGATTTCAACGATCTAAAATGCTTGAAAATGCTTATTTTAGCAAAACAGCAGGTTTTGAGCTTTAATCTGCGTTTTAACGCGTAAAGAGCATAAAATGACGAATTTTATTATCGTTTTTATTAATATTGCTTCTATTTAAAACGATTTCAACGATCTAAAATGCTTGAAAAGCTTATTTTAGCAAAACAAGCGTTTTGAGTTTAATCTGCGTTTTAACGCGTAAAACAGCATAAAACGACGAAATTTTTATTATTCGTTTTTATTAATATTGCTTCTATTTGAACGACTTCAACGATCTAAAATGCTTGAAAATGCTTATTTTTAGCAAAACAGCACGTTTTGAGCTTTAATTTGCGTTTTAACGCGTAAACAGCATAAAACGACGAATTTTTATTATTCGTTTTTATTAATATTGCGTCTATTTTGAATGATTTCAACGATCTAAAATGCTTGAAAATGCTTATTTTAGCAAAACAGCACGTTTTGAGCTTTATTCTGCGTTTTAACGCGTAAAACAGCATAAAAACGACGAAATTTTTTTTATTCGTTTTTATTTTTATTTGCGTCTATTTGAACGATTTCAACGATCTAAAATGCTTGAAAATGCTTATTTTTAGCAAAACAGCACGTTTTGAGCTTAATTCTGCGTTTTAACGCGTAAAACAGCATAAAACGACGAAATTTTTATTATTCGTTTTTATTTTTATTGCGTCTATTTGAACGATTTCAACGATCTAAAATGCTTGAAAATGCTTATTTTAGCAAAACAGCACGTTTTGAGTTTTAATCTGCGTTTTAACGCGTAAAACAGCATAAAAACGACAATTTTTTATTATTCCCTTTTTTTTTAATATTGCGGTTTTATTTGAACGGTTTTAACGATCCAAAAAAGCTTGAAAAAGCTTTATTTTTGGAAAAAACAGAACGTTTTGAGGGTTTTAATCTGCGTTTTTTAAAGCGTAAACAGCATAAAACGACGAATTTTTTATTATTCGTTTTTTTAATATTGCGTCTTTTTTTGGGAAAGGTTTTAACGATCTAAAAAAAATTTTTAAAATGCTTTTTTTTAGCAAAAAAAACACGTTTTTAGCTTTTAATCAGCGTTTTAACCCTAAAAAAACATAAAAAAAGACGAAATTTTTTTTTATTTTTTTTTATTAATATTTTCGTCTATTTGAACGGGTTTCAACGATTTAAAAACTTTTGAGAATGCTTTGTTTAGCAAAAAGAAGTTTTTAGCTTTTTAAACTGCGTTTTAACACGTAAAACAAAACATAAAAACGACAATTTTTATTATTCGTTTTAATTAATAGTTCTTTTGAACGGTTTTAACGATCTAAAAAAGCTAGAAAATGCTTATTTTAGCAAAACAGCCCCGGGTTTTTAGCTTTAATCTGCGTTTTAACGCGAAACATCATAAAACGACAAAAATTTTTATTAACCTTTTTTTTAATATTGTTTTTTTTTGAACATTTCAAAAGATCCCAAAATGCTTGAAAAAGTTTTACAGCAAAACAGCACGTTTTTAGCTTTAATCTGCGTTTTAACGCGTAAACAACATAAAAAAGGAATTTTTTATTATTCGTTTTTAAATATTTTTCTATTTGAACGATTTCCCCAAAGATCTAAAAATGCTTGAAAAAGCTTATTTTAGCAAAACAGCACGTTTTGAGCTTTACCCCGCCTTTTAACGCGTAAACAACATAAAAAAAGGGCGGGTTTTTTTTATTCGTTTTTTTAAAATTGCGCTATTTGGCGATTTCAACGATCTAAAATGCTTTTAAAATGTTTTTTTTAAAACAAAAAAAGCACGTTTTGAGCTTTTTAAACTGCGTTTTTTAAAGCGTAAAAGAGCATAAAAAAAGACGAAATTTTTTTTATTCTTTTTTTTTAATATTTTCTATTTAAAAAAGATTTCAACGATCAAAATGCTTGAAAATGCTTATTTTAACAAAACAGCACGTTTTGGGGTTTAATTCTGCGTTTTAACGCGTAAAACAGCATAAAAACGACGAAATTTTTTTTATTCGTTTTTATTATTATTGCGTCTATTTGAACGATTTCAACGATCTAAAATGCTTGAAAATGCTTATTTTAGCAAAACAGCACGTTTTGAGCTTTTAATCTGCGTTTTAACGCGTAAAAAGCATAAAACGACGAATTTTTATTATTCGTTTTTATTAATATTGCTTCTATTTGAAACGATTTACCGATCTAAAATGCTTGAAAATGCTTATTTTAGCAAAACAGCACGTTTTTAGTTTTTTAAACTGCGTTTTAACGCGTAAAACAGCATAAAAAAGACGAAATTTTTATTATTCGTTTTTATTAATATTGCGTCTATTTGAACGATTCAACGATCTAAAATGCTTGAAAATGCTTATTTTAGCAAAACAGCACGTTTTGAGCTTTAATCTGCATTTTAACGCGTAAAACAGCATAAAAACGACGAATTTTTATTATTCGTTTTTATTAATATTGCGTCTATTTGAACGATTTCAACGATCTAAAATGCTTGAAAATGCTTATTTTAGCAAAACAGCACGTTTTGAGCTTTGTTCTGCGTTTTAACCGTAAAAACAGCATAAAAAAAGACGAAATTTTATTATTCGTTTTTATTTATATTGCGTCTATTTGAACGATTTCAACGATCTAAAATGCTTGAAAATGCTTATTTTAGCAAAACACGTTTTGAGCTTTTAAATTTTGCGTTTTAACGCGTAAAACAGCATAAAACGACGAAATTTTTATTATTCGTTTTTTATTTTTATTTCGTCTATTTGAACGATTTCAAAGATCTAAAATGCTTGAAAATGCTTATTTTAGCAAAAAAGCACGTTTTGAGCTTTTAATCTGCGTTTTAACGCGTAAACAGCATAAAAACGACGAATTTTTTTTTATTCGTTTTTATTAATATTGCTTCTATTTGAACGATTTTAACGATCTAAAATGCTTGAAAATGCTTATTTTAGCAAAACAGCACGTTTTGAGCTTTAATCTGCGTTTTAACTCGTAAAACAGCATAAAAACGACGAAATTTTATTATTCGTTTTATTAATATTGCGTCTATTTGAACGATTTCAACGATCTAAAAATGCTTGAAAATGCTTATTTTAGCAAAACAGCACGTTTTGAGCTTTAATCTGCGTTTTAACGCGTAAAACAGCATAAAACGACGAAATTTTTATTATTCGTTTTTTAATATTGCGTCATTTGAACGATTACAACGATCTAGAATGCTTGAAAAATGCTTTATTTTAGCAAAACAGCACGTTTTGAGATTTAATCGCCTTTAAGCGTAAAAAGCATAAAAACGACGAAATTTTTATTATTCGTTTTATTAATATTGCGTCTATTTGAACGATTTCAACGATCTAAAAATGCTTGAAAATGCTTATTTTAGCAAAACAGACGTTTTGAGCTTTAATCTGCGTTTTAACGCGTAAAACAGCATAAAAACGACGAATATTTTATTATTCGTTTTTATTAATATTGCTTCTATTTGAACGATTTCAACGATCTAAAATGCTGAAAATGCTTATATTAGCAAAACAGCACGTTTTGAGCTTTAATCTTGCGTTTTAACGCGAAAACAGCATAAAAACGACGAAATTTTTATTATTCGTTTTTATTTTATTGCGACTATTTGAACGATTTCAACGATCTAAAATGCTTGAAAATGCTTATTTTAGCAAAACAGCACGTTTTGAGCTTTAATCTGCGTTTTAACGCGTAAAACAGCATAAAAACGACGAATATTTTATTATTCGTTTTTATTAATATTGCTTCATTTAACGATTTAACGATCTAAATTGCTGAGCGCTTGGCCTTTGGCAAACAGCACTTTTTGAGTAAATCTGCTTTTTCAACGTTTTTTGCTAAATTGCTT
>NW_027049719.1:0-4231 GCF_025399875.1 Dalotia coriaria
AAAAACGCGTAAAACAGCATAAAAACGCGAATTTTTATTATTCGTTTTCATTAATATTGCTTCTATTTGAACGATTTCAACGATCTAAAATGCTTGAAAATGCTTATTTTAGCAAAACAGCACGTTTTGAGCTTTATTCTGCGTTTTAACGCGTAAAACAGCATAAAACGACGAAATTTTTATTATTTGTTTTTATTAATATTTGTCTATTTGAACGATTTCATCGATCTAAAATGCTTGAAAATGCTTATATTAGCAAAACAGCACGTTTTGAGCTTTAATCTGCGTTTTAACGCGTAAAACAGCATAAAAATGACGAATTTTTATTATTCGTTTTTATTAATATTGCTTCTATTTAAACAATTTCAACGATCTAAAACGCTTGAAAATGCTTATTTAACAAAACAGCACGTTTTGAGCTTTAATCTGCGTTTTAACGCGTAAAAACAGCTAAAAACGACGAAATTTTTATTATTCGTTTTTATTAATATTGCGTCTATTTGAACGATTTCCAGCGATCTAAAATGCTTGAAAATGCTTATTTTAGCAAAACAGCACGTTTTGAACTTTTAATCAGCGTTTTTAACGCGTAAAACAGCATAAAACGACGAAATTTTTATTATTCGTTTTTATTAATATTGCGTCTATTTGAACGATTTCAACGATCTAAAATGCTTGAAAATGCTTATTTTAGCAAAACAGCACGTTTTGAGCTTTTAATCTGCGTTTTAACGCGTAAAACAGCATAAAAAGACGATTTTTATTATTCGATTTTTATTAATATTGCTTCTATTTGAACGATTTCAACGATCTAAAATGCTTGAAAATGCTTATTTTAGCAAAACAGCACGTTTTGAGCTTTAATCTGCGTTTTAACGTGTAAAACAGCATAAAAACGACGAAATTTTTATTATTCGTTTTTATTAATATTGCGTCTATTTGAACGATTTCAACGATCTAAAATGCTTGAAAATGCTTATTTTAGCAAAACAACACGTTTTGAGCTTTTATTCTGCGTTTTAACGCGTAAAACAGCATAAAAATGACGAAATTTTTATTATTCGTTTTTATTTTTATTGCGTCTATTTGAACGATTTCAACGATCTAAAATGTTTGAAAATGCTTATTTTAGCAAAACAGCACGTTTTGAGCTTTTAATCTGCGTTTTAACGCGTAAAACAGCATAAAACGACGAATTTTTATTATTCGTTTTTATTAATATTGCTTCTATTTGAACGATTTCAACGATCTAAAATGCTTGAAAATGCTTATTTTAGCAAAACAGCTCGTTTTGAGCTTTAATCTGCGTTTTAACGCGTAAAACAGCATAAAACGACGAAATTTTTATTATTCGTTTTATTAATTTGCTTCTATTTGAACGATTTCAACGATCTAAAATGCTTGAAAATGCTTATTTTAGCAAAACAGCACGTTTTGAGCTTTAATCTGCGTTTTTAAAGCGTAAAACAGCATAAAACGACGAATTTTTTATTATTCGTTTTTATTAATATTGCGTCTATTTGAACGATTTCAACGATCTAAAATGCTTGAAAATGCTTATTTTAGCAAAACAGCACGTTTTGAGCTTTAATCTGCGTTTTAACGCGTAAAACAGCATAAAACGACGAATTTTTTTTATTCGTTTTTCATTAATATTGCTTCTATTTGAACGATTTCAACGATCTAAAATGCTTGAAAATGCTTATTTTAGCAAAACAGCACGTTTTGAGCTTTATTCTGCGTTTTAACGCGTAAAACAGCATAAAACGACGAAATTTTATTATTTGTTTTATTAATATTGTGTCTATTTGAACGATTTCATCGATCTAAAATGCTTGAAAATGCTTATATTAGCAAAACAGCACGTTTTGAGCTTTAATCTGCGTTTTAACGCGTAAAACAGCATAAAATGACGAATTTTTATTATTCGTTTTATTAATATTGCTTCTATTTAAACAATTTCAACGATCTAAAACGCTGAAAATGCTTATTTAAGCAAAACAGCACGTTTGAGCTTTAACGCGTTTTAACGGCAAAACAAGCATAAAAACGACAAATTTTTTATTATTCGTTTTTATTAATATTGTTTCTATTTGAACGATTTCAACTATCTAAAAATGCTTGAAAATGCTTATTTTCGCAAAAAAAAAAACAGCACGTTTTGAGCTTTAATCTGCGTTTAACGCGTAAAAATAACAGCATAAAACGACGAATTTTTATTATTCCGTTTTGCCATTGCTTCTATTTGGAACGATTTCAATAATTCAAAATGCTTGTGCTTATTTTAGCAAAAATGTTAATGTTTTGCTTTAATCTGCGTTTTAACGCGTAAACAGCATAAAAACGACGAATTTTTATTATTCGCTTTTATTAATATTGCGTCTATTTGAACGATTTCCAATGATCTAAAAATGCTTTGACAAAATGCTTATTTTAGCAAAACAGCACGTTTTGAGCTTTAATCTGCGTTTTAACGCGTAAACAGCATAAAACGACGAAATTTATTATTCGTTTTTCATTAATATTGTTTCTATTTGAACGATTTCAACGATCTAAAATGCTTGAAAATGTGCTTATTTTAGCAAAACAGCATCGTTTTGAGTTTTATTCTGCGTTTTAACGCGTAAAACAGCATAAAACGACGAAATTTTTATATTTGTTTTTATTAATATTGTGTCTATTTGAATGATTTGTCGATCAAAATGCTTGAAAAAATGTGCTTATATTAGCAAAACAGCACGTTTTGAGCTTTTAATCTGCGTTTTTAACGCGTAAAACAGCATAAAAATGACGAATTTTTATTATTCGTTTTTATTAATATTGGTTTCTATTTAAACAATTTCAACGATCTAAAAACGCTGAAAATGCTTATTTAAGCAAAACAGCACGTTTTGAGTTTTAATCTGCGTTTTAACGTAAAACAGCATTGACGAATTTTTTATTATCCTTTTTTATTGTTCATTTAAACAATTTAACGATCTAAACGCTTGAAAATGCTTATTTGCCAAAAGCACGTTTGATTTAATCGCGTTTAACGTTAAACAGCAAAAACGCGAAAATTTTATTGTTCCGTTTTTATTATTTTTCTATTTGAACGATTTCAACGATCTAAATGCTTAAAAAAGCTTATTTTTAGCAAAACAGCACGTTTTGAGTTTTATTGCGTTTTAACGCGTAAAAAGATAAAACGACGAATTTTATTATTCGTTTTTATTAATATTGCGTCTATTTGAAAAGATTTCAACGATCAAATCTTAAAATGCTTATTTTTGAAAAAACAGCACGTTTTGAGTTTAATCAGCGTTTTAACGCGTAAAACAGCATAAAACGACGAAATTTTTATTATTCGTTTTTTATTAATATTGCTTTTATTTAAAACAATTTCAACGATCTGAAACGCTTGAAAATGCTTATTTTAGCAAAAACAGCACGTTTTGAGTTTTAATCTGCGTTTTAACGCGTAAAACAGCATAAAAAACGACAAATTTTTTTTTATCTGTTTTTATTAATATTGCGTCTATTTGAACGATTTCAACGATCTTAAAAAAGCTTGAAAATGCTTATTTTAGCAAAACAGCACGTTTTGAGCTTTAATCTGCGTTTTAACGCGTAAAAAAAGCATAAAACGACGAATTTTTTTTTATTCGTTTTTATTAATATTGTTTTATTTGAACGATTTTAACGATCTAAAATGCTTGAAAATGCTTATTTTAGCAAAACAGCACGTTTGAGTTTAATCTGCGTTTTAACGCGTAAAACAGCAAAAACGACGAAATTTTTATATTGTTTTATTAATATTGCGTCTATTTGAACGATTTCAACGATCTAAAATGCTTGAATATGTTATTTTAGCAAAACAGCACGTTTTAGTTTAATCTGCGTTTAACGGAAAACAGCATAAAAACGACAAATTTTTATTATTCGTTTTTATTAATATTGTTCTATTTGAACGATTTCAACTATCAAAATGCTTGAAAGCTTATTTTCGCAAAACAGCACGTTTGAGTTTTAAACTGCGTTTTAACGAAAACAGCATAAAACGACGAATTTTATTATTCGTTTTTATTATATTGCTTCTATTTGAACGATTTCAAAAAAATGCTTGAAAATGCTTATTTTAGCAAACAGCACGTTTTGGGCTTTAATCGCTTTAACGCGTAAACAGCATAAAACGACGAATTTTTTATTCGTTTTTAATATTGCGCCTATTTGAACGATTTCAGATCTAAAG
>NW_027049720.1:0-4231 GCF_025399875.1 Dalotia coriaria
AACAAAAAAGAAATTTTTTTATTCGTTTTTTAAAAATTCGTCTATTGAACGATTTCAACGATCTAAAATGCTTGAAAATGCTTATTTTGAAAACGACGTTTTGAGCTTTAATCTGCGTTTTTAACGCGTAAAACAGCATAAAACGCGAATTTTATTATTCGTTTTATTAATATTGCTTCTATTTGAACGTATCAACGATCTAAAATGCTTGGGAAAAAGCTTATTTAAAAACAGCACGTTTGAGCTTTAATCTGCGTTTTTAAAGCGTTAAAAACATAAAACGACAATTTTTTTTATTCGTTTTTTATTAATAATTTCTTCTATTTGAACGTTTCAACATTCAAAATGCTTGAAAATGCTTATTTTAGAAAACAGCCGTTTTGAGCTTTAATCCCGCGTTTTAACGCGTAAAACAGCATAAAACGACAATTTTTATTATTCGTTTTTTATTAATATTGCGTCTATTTGAACGATTTAAACGATCTAAAATGCTTGAAAATGCTTTTTTAGCAAAAGCACGTTTGAGCTTTAATTGCGTTTTAACGCGTAAAACAGCATAAAACGACGAATTTTTTATTATTCGTTTTTTTTTAATATTGCTCTATTTGAACGATTTCAACGATCTAAAATTGCTTGAAAATGCTTATTTTAGCAAAACAGCACGTTTGAGCTTTTAATCTGCGTTTTAACGCGTAAAACGGCATAAAACGACGAAATTTTTATTATTCGTTTTTTTTTTTTTTTGCGTATATTTGAACGATTTAACGATCTAAAATGCTTGAAAATGCTATTTTAGCAAAACAGCACGTTTTGAGCTTTTAATCAGCGTTTTAACGCGTAAAAAAGCATAAAACGACGAATTTTTATTATTCGTTTTTATTAATATTGCTTTATTTGAACGATTTCAACGATTAAAAATGCTTGAAAATGCTTATTTTAGCAAAACAGCCGTTTTGAGCTTTTAATCTGCGTTTTAACGCGTAAAACAGCATAAAAAAAGACGCATTTTTATTATTCGTTTTTATTAATATTGCTTCTATTTGAACGATTTCCAAGATCTAAAATGCTTGAAAATGCATTTTAGCAAACAGCACGTTTTGAGCTTTAATCTGCGTTTAACGCGTAAAACAGCTAAAACACAAAATTTTTATTTTTTCGTTTTTTTTAATATTCGTCTATTTGAACGATTTCAACGATCTAAAATGCTTGAAAATGCTTATTTTAGCAAAACAGCACGTTTAGAGCTTTAATCTGCGTTTTAACGCGTAAAACAGCATAAAAACGACGAATTTTTATTATTCGTTTTTATTAATGGCCCAGGCTTCTATTTGAACGATTTCAACGATATAAAATGCTTGAAAATGCTTATTTTAGCAAAACAGCACGTTTTGAGCTTTTAATCTGCGTTTTAGCGCGTAAAACAACTTATAAAAGCGGCGGTTTTTATTATTCGTTTTATTAATATTGCGTCTATTTGAACGATTTCAACGATCTAAAATGCTTGAAATTGCTTATTTTATGAAACGGCACGTTTTGAGCTTAATCTGCGTTTTAACGCGTAAAACTGCATAAAAACGACGAATTTTTTATTATTCGTTTTTTATTAATATTAGCTTCTATTTGAACGATTTCAACGATCTAAAATGCTTGAGAATGCTTATTTTTAGCAAAACAGCGCGTTTTTGAGCTATATTCTGCGTTTTAACGCGTAAAACAATAAAACGACGAAATTTTATTATTCGTTTTTATTAATGTGCGTCTATTTGAACGGATTTCAACGATCTAAAATGCTTGAAAATGTATTTTAACAAAACAGCACGTGTTGAGCTTTTAATCTGCGTTTTAACGCGTAAAACAACTTATAAAATGACGAATTTTTTATTATTCGTTTTTATTAATATTGTTTTCTATTTGAACGATTTCAACGATCTAAAATGCTTGAAAATGCTTATTTTAGCAAAAAAGCGTTTGGGCTTTAATCCCGTTTTTTAACCCTAAAACAACATAAAACGGCAGATTTTTTTTGTTTTTTTTTTAATATTTTCTTTTATTTGAAACAAAATTTTCCCTCTTAAAAAAGCGAAAAAGCATTTTTAGCAAAACGACGTTTTGATTTTAATCTGCGTTTTTAAAGCGTAAAAAAACATAAAAAAGGCGGTTTTATTTTTCGTTTTTTTTTAATATTGCCCTCTATTTGAACGATTTCAACGATCTAAAATGCTTGAAAATGCTCATTTTAGCAAAAACACGTTTTGGCTTTAATCTGCGTTTTCGCGTAAAAAAAAAAAACTCGGTACCCGTTTTGTTTTTTTTTAATATTGCTCTATTTGAACGATTTCAACGATCTAAAATGCGAGAAATTTCTTATTTTGAAAACAGCGCGTTTTTAGCTTTTTAAACTGCGTTTTTTTAAAGCGTAAAAAAAGCATAAAAAAGACGAATTTTTTTTTATTCGTTTTTTTTTAATATTGCTTCCCATTTGAACGATTTCAACGATCTAAAATGCTTGGGGAAATGCTTATTTTAGCAAAACAGCGGTTTTTTAGCTATATTCTGCGTTTTAACGCGTAAAAAAGCATAAAAAAGACGAAATTTTTTTTATTGTTTTTATTAAAATTGGGGTCTATTTGGGCGGTTTCAACGATTTGGGGTTTGGTTTTTCAAAAAAGCACGTTTGAGCTTTAATCTGCGTTTTTTTAAAGCGTAAAAAAGCATAAAAAAGACGATTTTTTTTTTTTTGTTTTTTATTAATATTGTTTTATTTGAACAGATTCAACGGTCAAAAGCTTTAAAAAAGCCCGTACAGCAAAACAGCACGTTTGACTTTAAACTGCATTTTAACGCGTAAAACAGCATAAAACGGCGAAATTTTTTTTATTCGTTTTTTTTTTAATTTAGCCAAATTTGAACGGTTTTAACGATCTAAAATGTTTAAAATCTTATTTTAGCAAAACAGGGACGTTTTGAGCTTTAATCGCGTTTTAACGCGTAAAACAGCATAAAAACGACAATTTTTTTTTTTTTCGTTTTTTTTTAATATTGCGTCTATTTGAACGATTTCAACGAAAAACTTAAAATGCTTTTTGCTTTTTGCCAAAAAAAGATTTGAGCTTTTTAAACTGCGTTTTAACCCTAAAAAAACATAAAAGGGAAAAGGAATTTTTATTATTCGTTTTTTTTTAATTTCTTCTATTTGAACGTTTAACGACCCCAAAAAGGAAAAACTTATTTTAAACAAAACAGCACGTTTTGAGCTTTTATTCGCGTTTTTAAAGCGTAAAAACCTTTTTAAAACGACGAAATTTTTTTTATTCGTTTTTTTTTTTTTATTGCCTTTTGAACGGTTTTCCCCGGTCAAAAGCGAAAAACTTTTTTGAAAAAAGCACGTTTTGGGGTTTTAAACCGTTTTGCGAAAAAAGCCTAAAAGCGGGAATTTTTTTTTTTATTCGTTTTTATTAATATTGTTCTATTTGAACGATTTAACGATCAAAATGCTTGAAAAAGCTTATTTTGAAAACGGCCCTTTTTAGCTTTAATTCGTTTAAACGCGTAAAAAAGGGGAAAAAAAGGCAGGGGAAATTTTTATTTTGGTTTTTTTTTAAATTTTTCGTCTATTTGAACGATTTCAACGATCTAAAAAGGGGAAAAAGCTAATTTTAGCAAAACAGCACGTTTGAGCTTTAATCTGCGTTTTCCCCGTAAAACAACATAAAAAAGACGAAATTTTTTTTATTCGTTTTTTTAAATTTTCTTCTATTTGAACCGATTTTTAACGATCTAAAATGCTTGAAAATGCTTATTTTAGCAAAACAGCACTTTTGACTTTAATCTGCGTTTTTTAAAGCGTAAAAAAGCCAAAAAAAGACCGGGATTTTTTTATTCGTTTTTTTTAATTTGCGTCTTTTGAACGATTTCAACGATCTAAAATGCGAAAAAGCTCATTTTTAGCAAAACCCGCCGTTTTTTAGCTTTAATCCGCGTTTTTAAAGCGTAAAACAGCATAAAACGACGGTTTTTTTTTTTTCGTTTTTATTAATATTGCGTCTATTTGAACGTTTTGGAAACTAAAATGCTTTTGGGGTTTTTTTTAAACAAAACAGCCCTTCCGAGCTTTAATCTGCGTTTTAACGCGTAAAACAGCATAAAAAAGGCAATTTTTTTTTCGGGTTTTTTTAATATTGCTTCTATTTGAACGCTTTCAACGATCAAAATGGGGGTATTTTTTTTAGCA
>NW_027049721.1:0-4223 GCF_025399875.1 Dalotia coriaria
TGCTGTTTTGCTAAAATAAGCATTTTCAAGCATTTTAGATCGTTGAAATCTCGTTCAAATAGAAGCAATAAAATAAAAACGAATAATAAAAAATTTCGTCGTTTTACATATGCTGTTTTACGCGTTAAAACGCGGGAATAAAGACTCAAAACGTGCTGTTTGTAAAATAAGCATTTTCAGCATTTTAGATCGTTGAAATCACGTTTAAAATAGACGCAATATTAATTAAAAACGAATAGTAAAATTTCGTCGTTTTTATGCTGTTTTGCGCGTTAAAACGCAGATTAGCTCAAAACGTGCTGTTTTTGCTAAAATAAACATTTTCAAGCATTTTAAGATCCACGTTTGGGAAATCCCGTTTCCGTCGAAGCAATATTAATAAAAACGAATAATAAAAATTCGTCGTTTTTATGCTGTTTTACGCGTTAAAAACGCGATTAAAGCTCAAACATTAACATTTTAGCAAAATAAGCATTTTCAGAAGCATTTTTGAATCGTTGAAATCGTTCAGAAATAGAAGTAATATTAATAAAACGAATAATAAAAATTCGTCGTTTTTTATGCTGTTTACGCGTTAAAACACCGTTAAAGCTCAAAACGTGCTGTTTTGCTAAAATAAGCATTTTAAAGCATTTAGATCGTTGAAATCGTTCAAATGAATTTAGTATTAATAAAACGAATAATAAAATTTCGTCGTTTTATGCTGTTTTTTACGCGTTAAAACGCAGATTAAAGCTCAAAACGTGCTGTTTTGCTAAAATAAAGCACATTTTCAAGCATTTTAGATCGTTGAAATCGTTCCAGAATAGACGCAATAAAATAAAAACAAATAATAAAATTTCGTCGTTTTTTATGCTGTTTTGCGCGTTAAATCGCAGAATAAAGCTCAAAACGTGCTTGTTTTTGCTTTAAAATAAGCATTTTCAAGCATTTTTTAGATCGTTGAAATCGTTCAAATAGACGCAATATTAATAAAAACGAATAATAAAATTTCGTCGTTTTTATGCTGTTTTACGCGTTAAAACGCAGATTAAAACTCAAAACGTGCTGTTTTGTAAAATAAACATTTTTCAAGCATTTTTAGATCGTTGAAATCGTTCAAATAGAACAATCAATAAAACGAATAATAAAATTCGTCGTTTTTATGCTGTTTACCCGTTAAACGCAGATTAAAGCTCAAACGTGCTGTTTTGCTAAATAACATTTCAACATTTTTAGATCGTTGAAATCGTTCAAATAGACGCAATAAAATAAAAACGAATAATAAATTTCGTCGTTTTATGCTGTTTTGCGCGTTAAAACGCAGAATAAAACTCAAAACGTGCTGTTTTGCTAAAATAAGCATTTTTAAGCATTTTAGATCGTTGAAATCGTTCAAAAATAGACGCAATATTAATAAAAACAGATAATAAAATTTCGTCCGTTTTTTATGCTGTTTTTACCGCCGTTAAAACGCGAATTAAAACTCAAAACGTGCTGTTTTGCTAAAATAAAGCATTTTCAAGCACATTTTAGATCGTTGAAATCGTTCAAATAGAAGCAATATTAATAAAAAGAATAATAAAAATTCGTCGTTTTTATGCTGTTTACGCGTTAAAACGCAGATTAAAGCTCAAAACGTGCTGTTTTGCTAAAATAAGCATTTTTCGGCATTTTAGATCGTTGAAATCGTTCAAATAGACGCAATAAAATAAAACGAATAATAATAAAAATTTCGTCGTTTTATGCTGTTTACGCGTTAAAACGCAGAATAAGCTCAAAACGTGCTGTTTTGCTAAAATAAAACATTTTCAAGCATTTTGAATCGTTGAAATCGTTCAAATAGACGCAATATTAATAAAAAACGAATAATAAAAATTTCGTCGTTTTATGCTGTTTTACGCGTTAAAACGCTGATTAAAACTCAAAAACGATGCTGTTTTGCTAAAATAAAGCATTTTCAACATTTTAGATCGTTGAAATCGTTCAAATAAACAAAATTAATAAAAACAAATAATAAAAAATTCGTCGTTTTTATGCTGTTTTACGCGTTAAAACGCAGATTAAAAGCAAAACGTGCTGTTTTCACCAAAATAAGCATTTTCAAGCATTTTGAATCCGTTGAAATCGTTCAAATGAACCCGCAGCAGTAATAAAAACGAATAATAAAAAATTCGTCGTTTTTATGCTGTTTTACGCGTTAAAACGCAGATTAAAGCTCAAAACGTGCTGTTTTTGCTAAAATAAGCATTTTCAAGCATTTTAGATCGTTGAAATCGTTCAAATAGAAGCAATATTAATAAAAATCGAATAATAAAAAATTGTCGTTTTATGCTGTTTTACGCGTTAAAACGCAGATTAAAACTCAAAACGTGCTGTTTTGCTAAAATAAGCATTTTCAAAAGCTTTATTTTAGATCGTTGAAATCGTTCAAATAGACGCAATAAAATAAAAAACGGAGTAATAAAAATTTCGTCGTTTTTATGCTGTTTTACGCGTTAAACGCTGATTAAAGCTCAAAACATTAACACCATTTTGCTAAATAAGCATTTTCAAGCATTTTAGATCGTTGAAATCGATCCAAATAGAAACAATAATCAAAAACAAATAATAAAAATTCGTCGTTTTATGCTGTTTACGCGTTAAAACGTAATTAAAGCTCAAAACGTGCTGTTTTGCTACAAATAAGCATTTTCAGCATTTTAGATCGATTTGAAATCGTTCCAAATAGACGCAATAAAATAAAAACGAATAATAAAATTTCGTCGTTTTTTATGCTGTTTTACGCGTTAAAAGCAGAATAAAGCTCAAAACGTGCTGTTTTGCTTAAAATAAGCATTTTCAAGCATTTTTAGATCGTTGAAATCGTTCAAAATGAACACAATATTAATAAAGCAGATAATAAAAAATTTCGTCGTTTTATGCTGTTTTGCGTTAATACGCAGATTAAAGCTCAAAACGTGCTGTTTGCTAAAATGTCAGCATTTTCAAGCATTTTAGATCGTTGAAGTCGTTCAAATTGACGCAAAATTAATAAAAACAAATAATAAAAATTCGTCGTTTTTATGCTGTTTTACGCGTTAAAACGCAGATTAAAGCTAAAACGTGCTGTTTTGCTAAAATAAGCATTTTCAAGCATTTTAGATCGTTGAAATCGTTCAAATAGACGCAATAAATAAAACGAATAATAAAAATTCGTCGTTTTTTTGCTGTTTTACGCGTTAAAACGCAGATTAAAGCTCAAAACGTGCTGTTTTGCTAAAATAAGCATTTTCAATCATTTTAGATCGTTGAAATCGTTCAAATAGAAGCAATATTAATAAAAACGAATAATAAAAAATTTCGTCGTTTTTATGCTGTTTTACGCGTTAAAAAGCGATTAAAGCTCAAAACGTGCTGTTTTGCTAAAATAAGCATTTTCAAGCATTTTAGATCGTTGAAATCGTTCAAATAGAAGCAATATTAATAAAAAAAGATTTAAAAAAAAATTCGTCGTTTTTATGCTGTTTTAGGGGTTAAAACGCAGATAAAGCTCAAAACGTCTGTTTTGCTAAAATAAGCATTTTCAAGCATTTAGATCGTTGAAATCGTTCAAATAGAGCAATATTAATAAAAACGAATAATAAAATTTCGTCGTTTTTATGCTGTTTTTCGCGTTAAAACGCTGATTAAAGCTCAAAACGTGTTTTTTTGCTAAAATAAAGCATTTTCAAGCATTTTAGATCGTTGAAATCGTTAAATAGAAGCAATATTAATAAAAACGAATAATAAAAATTCGTCGTTTTTTTATGCTGTTTTAGGGGTTAAAACGCAGATTAAAAGCTCAAAACGTCTGTTTTGCTAAAATAAGCATTTTCAAGCATTTAGATCGTTGAAATCGTTCAAATAGAACAATAAAAAAAACGAATAATAAAAATTTTGTCGTTTTATGCTGTTTTACGCGTTAAAACGCAGATTAAAGCTCAAAACGTGTTTTTTTGCTAAAATAAGCATTTTCAAGCATTTTAGATCGTTGAAATCGTTCAAATAGCGGCAATAAATAAAAAAAGAATAATAAAAAATTTTTTTTGTTTCCCTTTTTAAATGCTGTTTTAACGCGTTAAACGCAAAGATTTAAAAAAGCTGGAAAACCGGTAAACCCGTTTTGCTGCAAAATTTTAAGCAAATTTTTTCAAGCATTTTAAAGAAATCGTTGAAATTTTGTTTTCAAAAATAGACGCAATATTAATAAAAACGAATAATAA
>NW_027049722.1:0-4222 GCF_025399875.1 Dalotia coriaria
TTTTTTTTTTTTTTTTTTTTTTTTTTTTTTTTTTTTTTTTTTTTTTTTTTTTTTTTTTTTTTTTTTTTTTTTTAAAAAAAAAAAAAAAAAAAAAAAAAAAAAAAAAAAAAAAAAAAAAAAAAAGACAGATTTTTATTATTTGCCTTTTATTAATATTGCGTCTATTTGAACGATTTCAACGATCTAAACTGCTTGAAAATGATTATTTTAGCAAAACAGCACGTTTTGAGCTTTAATCTGCGTTTTAACGCGTAAAACAGCATAATAACGACAAATTTTTATTATTCGTTTTTATTAATATTGCTTCTATTTGAACGATTTCAACGATCTAAAATGCTTAAAATGATTATTTTAGCAAAACAGCACGTTTTGACTTTAATCTGCGTTTTAACGCGTAAAACAGCATAAAACGACAAATTTTTATTATTCGTTTTTATTAATATTGCGTCTATTTGAACGATTTCAACGATCTAAAATGCTTGAAAATGATTATTTTAGCAAAACAGCACGTTTTGAGCTTTAATCTGCGTTTTAACGCGTAAAACAGCATAAAACGACGAATTTTTTATTATTCGTTTTTATTAATATTGCTTCTATTTGAACGATTTCAACGATCAAAATGCTTGAAAATGATTATTTTAGCAAAACAGCACGTTTTGAGCTTTAATCTGCGTTTAACACGTAAAACTGCATAAAACGACGAAATTTTTATTATTCGTTTTATTAATGTGCGTCTATTTGAACGATTTCAACGATCTAAAATGCTTCAAAATGATTGTTTTAGCAAAAACAGCACGTTTTGAGCTTTAATCTGCGTTTTAAGCGTAAAACAGCATAAAAACGACGAATTTTTATTATTCGTTTTTATTAATATTGCGTCTATTTGAACGATTTCAATGATCTAAAATGCTTGAAAATGTTATTTTAGCAAAACAGCACGTTTTGAGCTTTAATCTGCGTTTTAACGCGTAAAACAGCATAAAACGACGAATTTTTTATTATTCGTTTTTATTAATATTGCGTCTATTTGAACGATTTCAACGATCTAAAATGCTTAAAAATGATTATTTTAGCAAAACAGCACGTTTTGAGCTTTTAATCTGCGTTTTAACGCGTAAAACAGCATTAAAACGACGAAATTTTTATTATTCGTTTTTATTAATATTGCTTTATTTGACGATTTCAACGATCAAAAATGCTTGAAAATGATTATTTTAGCAAAACAGCACGTTTTGAGCTTTTATCTGCGTTTTAACACGTAAAACTGCATAAAAACGACGAAATTTTTATTATTCGTTTTTATTAATATTGCTCTCTTTGAACGATTTCAACGATCTAAAATGTATGAAAATGATTATTTTAGCAAAACAGCACGTTTTGAGCTTTAATCTGCGTTTTAACACGTAAAACTGCATAAAACGACGAAATTTTATTATTCGTTTTTATTAATATTGCGTCTATATGAACGATTTCAACGATCTAAAATTCTGAAAATGATTATTTTAGCAAACAGCACGTTTTGAGTTTTAATCTGCGTTTTAACGCGTAAAACAGCATAAAACGACAAATTTTTATTATTCGTTTTTATCAATATTCTTCTATTTGAACGATTTCAACGATCTAAAATGCTTAAAAATGATTATTTTAGCAAACAGCAGCGTTTTGAGCTTTAATCTGCGTTTTAACGCGTAAAACAGCATAAAACGACGAAATTTTTATTATTCGTTTTTATTAATATTGCCTCTATTTGAACGATATTTCAACGATCTAAAATGCTTGAAAATGATTATTTTAGCAAGACAGCACGTTTTGAGCTTTTTAAACTGCGTTTTAACGCGTAAAACAGCATAAAACGACGAAATTTTATTATTCGTTTTTTTTAATATTGCTTCTATTTGAACGATTTCAACAATCTAAAATGCTTGAAAATGATTATTTTAGCAAAACAGCACGTTTTGAGCTTTAATCTGCGTTTTAACGCGTAAAACAGCATAATAACGACGAAATTTTATTATTTGTTTTATTAATATTGCGTCTATTTGAACGATTTCAACGATCTAAAATGCGAAAATGATTATTTTAGCACAACAGCACGTTTTGAGCTTTAATCTGCGTTTTAACGCGTAAAACAGCTAAAAACGACGAATTTTTATTATTCGGTTTTTTTTAATATTGCTTCTATTTGAACGATTTCAACGATCTAAAATGCTTGAAAATGATTATTTTAGCAAAACAGCACGTTTTGAGCTTTTTAAACTGCGTTTTAACGCGTAAAACAGCATAAAAACGACAGAATTTTTATTATTCGTTTTTATTAATATTGCGTCTATTTGAACGATTTCAACGATCTAAAATGCTTGAAAATGATTATATTAGCAAAACAGCACGTTTTGAGCTTTAATCTGCGTTTTAACGCGTAAAACAGCATAAAAACGACAAATTTTTATTATTCGTTTTTATTAATAGTAGCTTCTATTTGAACGATTTCAACGATCTAAAATGCTTAAAATGATTATTTTAGCAAAACAGCACGTTGTGAGCTTTAATCTGCGTTTTAACGCGTAAAACAGCATAAAACAATAAAATTTTTATTATTCGTTTTATTAATATCGCTTCTATTTGAACGATTTCAACGATCTAAATTGCTGAAAACAATTATTTTAGCAAAAGCACGTTTTGGGCTTTAATCTGCGTTTTAACGCGTAAAACAGCATAAAACGACGAATTTATTATTATTCGTTTTTATTAATATTGCTTCTATTTGAACGATTTCAACGATCAAAAATGCTTGAAAATGATTATTTTAGCAAAACAGCACGTTTTGAGCTTTAATCTGCGTTTTAACGCGTAAAACAGCATAAAAAAGACGAATTTTTATTATTCGTTTTTATTAATATTGCGTCTATTTTAACGATTTCAACGATCTAAAATGCTTGCAAATGATTATTTTAGCAAAACAGCACGTTTGAGCTTTAATCTGCGTTTAACGCGTAAAACACATAAAACGACGAATTTTTTATTGTTTTTATTAATTGGTCTATTGAACGATTTCAACGATCTAAAATGCTTGAAAATGATTATTTTAGCAAAACAGCACGTTTTGAGCTTTAATCTGCGTTTAACGCGTAAAACAGCATAAAAACGACGAATTTTTATTATTTGTTTTTATTAATATGCTTCTATTTGAACGATTTCAACGATCTAAAATGCTTGAAAATGATTATTTTAGCGAAACAGCACGTTTTGAGCTTTAATCTGCGCTTTAACGCGTAAAAACAGCATAAAACGACGAATTTTTATTATTCGTTTTTATTAATATTACGTCTATTTGAAGGATTTCAACGATCTAAATGCTTGAAAATGATTATTTTAGCAAAACAACACGTTTTGAGCTTTAATCTGCGTTTTAACGCGTAAAAAAGCATAAAACGACGAGTTTTTATTATTCGTTTTTATTAATATTACGTCTATTTGAACGATTTCAACGATCTAAAATGCTTAAAAATGATTATTTTAGCAAAACAGACACGTTTTGAGCTTTAATCTGCGTTTTAACGCGTAAAACAGCATAAAACGACGAATTTTTATTATTCGTTTTTATTAATATTGCTTCTATTTGAACGATTTCAACGATCAAAATGCTTGAAAATGATTATTTTAGCAAACAGCACGTTTTGAGCTTTTATCTGCGTTTTAACCGTAAAACTGCATAAAACGACGAAATTTTATTATTCGTTTTTTATTAATATTGCTCTCTTTGAACGATTTCAACGATCTAAAATGCAGAAAATGATTATTTTAGCAAAACAGCACGTTTGAGCTTTAATCTGCGTTTTAACCGTAAAACTGCATAAAACGACGAATTTTTATTATTCGTTTTATTAATATTGCGTCTATATGAACGATTTCAACGATCTAAAATTCTGGAAAATGATTATTTAGCAAAACAGCACGTTTTGAGTTTTAATCTGCGTTTTAACGCGTAAAACAGCATAAAACGACAGAATTTTTATTTTCGTTTTTATAATATTGCTCTATTTGAACGATTTCAACGATCTCTAAAAAATGCTTTTAAAATGATTATTTTGAAAAGCACGTTTGAGCTTTAATTCTTTGCGTTTAAAACGCGTTTAAAACAAGCAAAATTTAAAAACGACGAGGGGTAAAAATAATTCGTTTTTTATTAATATTGCCTTTTATTTGAAAAAACGACCTTTTTTTT
>NW_027049723.1:0-4218 GCF_025399875.1 Dalotia coriaria
AACGCGAAAATTTTTTTTTCGCAAATTTGCGCTTTTAACGATTTTTAACGATCTAAAATGCTTGAAAAAAGATTATTTTAGCAAAACAGCACGTTTTGGCTTTAATCTCGTTTTAACGCGTAAAACAGCATAAAAACGACGAAATTTTATTATTCGCTTTTATTAATATTGTCTATTTAAACGATTTCAACGATCTAAAAAAGCTTGAAAATGATTATTTTAGCAAAACAGCACGTTTTGAGCTTTAATCTGCGTTTTAACGCGTAAACAGCATAAAACAACGAATTTTTTATTATTCGTTTTTTTTAATATTGCTTCTATTGAACGATTTCAACGATCTAAAATGCATGAAAATGTTATTTTAGCAAAACAGCTCGTTTTGAGCTTTAATCTGCGTTTTAACGCGTAAAACAGTATATAAACGACGAAATTTTTATTATTCGTTTTATTAATATTGCGTCTATTTGAACGATTTCAACGATCTAACATGCTTGAAAATGATTATTTTAGCAAAACAGCACGTTTTGAGCTTTTAATCTGCGTTTTAACGCGTAAAAGAGCATAAAACGACGAATTTTTATTATTCGATAATTATTAATATTGCTTCTATTTGAACGATTTCAAAGATCTAAAATGCTTGAAAATTTTATTTTAGCAAAACAGCACGTTTTGAGCTTTAATCTGCGTTTTAACGCGGAAACAGCATAAAAACGACGAAATTTTAATTATTCGTTTTTATTAATATTGCGTCTATTTGAACGATTTCAACGATCGAAAATGCTTGAAAATGATTATTTTAGCAAAACAGCACGTTTTGAGCTTTAATCTGCGTTTAACGCGTAAAACAGCATAAAACGACGAATTTTTTATTATTCGTTTTTATTAATATTGCTTCTATTTGAACGATTTCAACGATCTAAAATGCTTGAAAAATGCTTATTTTAGCAAAACAGCTCGTTTTAGCTTTTAATCTGCGTTTTAACGCGTAAAACAGCATAAAAACGACGAAATTTTTATTATTCGCTTTTTATTAATATTGCGTCTATTTGAACAATTTCAACGATCTAAAATGCTTGAAAATGATTAATTTAGCAAAACAGCTCGTTTTGAGCTTTATGCTCGTTTTAACGCGTAAAACAGCATAAAAACGACGAAATTTTTATTATTCGTTTTTATTAATATTGCGTCTATTTGAACAATTTCAATGATCTAAAATGCTTGAAAATGATTATTTTAGCAAAAAAAGCACGTTTTGAGCTTTAATCTGCGTTTTAACGCGTAAAACAGCATAAAACGACGAATTTTTATTATTAATTTTATTAATATTGCTCCTATTTGAGACGATTTCAACGATCTAAAATGCTGAAATGCTTATTTTAAACAAAACAGCACGTTTTGAGCTTTAATCTGCGTTTTAACGCGTAAAACGCTAAAAAACGACGAAATTTTTACTATTCGTTTTTTTAATATTGCGTCTATTTGAACGATTTTAACGTCTAAAAATGCTTGAAAATGATTATTTTAGCAAAACAGCACGGTTTGAGCTTTTAATCTGCGTTTTTAAAGCGTAAAACAGCATAAAAATGACGAATTTTTTATTATTCGTTTTTATTAATATTGCTTCTATTTGAACGATTTCAACGATCTAAAATGCTTGAAAATGCTTATTTTAGCAAAACAGCTATCGTTTTGAGCTTTAATCTGCGTTTTAACGCGTAAAACAGCATAAAACGACGAAATTTTATTATTCCGTTTTATAATGGCGTCTATTTGAAACGATTTCCACGATCTAAAATGCTTGAAAATGATTATTTTAGCAAAACAGCACGTTTTGAGTTTTAATCTCGTTTTAACGCGTAAAACAGCATAAAAACGACGAATTTTATTATTATTTGTTTTTATTATATTCTATTTGAACGATTTCAACGATCTAAAATGCTTGAAAATGCTTATTTTGCAAACAGCATTTAAAAAAAAACGGACCTTTAAGGTTTTTTAAAAAAAAAAAAACCCAAATTTTTTTTTTTTTTTTTAAAATTTGGGATTTTTAAAACAACGTTTTTGGTTGGGGTTTTTTAAAAAAAAACGGGGTTTTTTTTTTTTTTTTTAAGGGAAAAAAATTTAAAAGGTAATTTTTTTTTTTGGGAAAAATTTGGAAAAAAACAAAAAAAGCAAAAAAAATTTTTTTTAAGTTTAAAAAACCATACCCATTTTTTTTTTTTTGGGTTTTTAAATTTAAAAAAAGTTGAAAATATTATTTTAACAAAAACCTTTTCAAATTTTGTTTTTAAAAAATCGAAATTTTTTTTTATTAATTTGCCCAATTTTTTAAAAAAGTTTTGGGGTTTTTTTAGAAAAAAAAAGTTTAAAACGGTTTTAAGCGAAAAAAAAAACCCTTTTTTTTTTTTTTTTTAAAATTTTTTTAAATTTAAATTTGCAAAAGCTTTTTTTAGTTTTTTTTCTTTTTCCTTTTTTTCCCAAAAATAAAAACCCTTTTTTTTCTTTTAAATTTGCCTTTTAAAAAAGTTTGGAAAAATTTTTTTAAAAAAAAGGGTTTATTTTAACAGCTTTTTAAAAAAAATTTTTAAAAAAAATTTTTTTTTTTTTTTAAGTTTATTTAAATTTAAATTAAAAAAAAACATTTAGCAAAAAAAAGTTTTTTAAGGAAAAAACTTTAAAAAAATTTTTTTTTATTTTTTTTTAAATTTTTCCCCTTTAACATTTCCAAAAAAATTTTAAATATTTTTAAAAAAAAGGGGGGCTTTTTTTAAAAAACCTAAAAAAAAATTTTTTTTTTTTTTTTTTAAATTTTTTTTTTTAAAATTTAATTTTAAAGCAAAACCCTTTTTTTGGGTTTAAACTCTTTTTGGTAAAAAAAACTAAAAAAAAGAAAATTTTTTTTTTTTTTTTTTTTTATTTGCATTTAGGGTTAAAAACTTTAAATTTATTTTGAAAACATTTTTTTTTAACATTTTCGCGTAAAACAGCATAAAACGAAATTTTTTTAAATTTTTTTAAAATTTTTTTTTAAATTTAAATTAAAATCTTAAAATTTTTTTTGCCCGCCGTTTTTTTTAAACTGGTTTTTTAAAAAAAAACTAAAAAAAAAAAATTTTTTATTAAAATTTTTTTTTCGATTTTAAGATTAAAAAATTAAAATTTTTTTAAAAAAGTTTTTTTTAAGCAACGCGAAAACCTAAAAAAATTTTTTTTACGTTTTTTTAAAACCTTTTAAAATTTCCATTAAAATGCTTAAAAAAAAATTTTAGCCAAAAAATTTTTTAAATTTAAATTTTAAGAAAAAAAAAACGGAATTTTTTTTACGAATTTTTTAAAAAAAACTTTAGAAATTTAAAAAAACCCCAAAATTTATTTTAGCAAAAACCCCGTTTTATTTAAAAATTTTTTCGCGTAAAAAAGAAAAAAATTTTTTTTTCGTTTAAAAAAATTTTTTGAAAGATTTAAATCTAAAAATTTAAAATTTTTTTTTAAAAAAAAAACACGTTTGGGTTTTTTTTTTTTTAAAAGCAAAAAACAATTTTTTTTTTTTTTAAAACTTCTTTTTCGACAAGATTAAAATCTTAAAAAATTTTTTTTAAAAAGCCTTTATTTAACGGTTTTAAGCTAAAAAAATAAAAAAAATTTTTTTTTTTTTTTTTTTTTTAAATTCTTTTTTAAAGAAAAAGTTAAAAATTTTTTAAAAATTTTTTTAAATTTTCTTTTTTTTCCTAAAACGATAAAAGGAAAAAATTTTTTTTTTTTTTTTTCCCTTTTTTTAGAAAACCAAAAAAAATTTTGGGAAAAGGGAAAAATTTTGCTTTTTCGGGAAAAAATTAAAAAAATTTTTTTTTTTTTTTTGGCTTTAATTTTAAAAAATTTAAAAAAAAATTTTTTGAAAAAATTTTGCAAAGGTTTTTTCAAAAAGTTTTAAAAAGGGAAAAATTTTCAAATTTTTAATTTTTTTTTTTAAATTTGGTTTTAACGGAAAACTTTAGAAAAAAATTTTTTTTAAAAGCGTTTTCCAACGTTTAACGGGAAAAAATTTAAAAAATTTTTTTTAAAAAGGTTTTTAAATTTTTAATTTTTTAAAATTTTAAAAAAAAAAAACTTTTTTTTTTTTTTTAAAAAACCTTTATTTTTTTTTTCCCCCCTTTTTAAAAAATTTTTTTTTTTGGGAAAAAAAATCTTGGGCCCTTTTTTGAAAAAAAAGGATAAAAA
>NW_027049724.1:0-4217 GCF_025399875.1 Dalotia coriaria
TTATTCGTTTTTTTTTTTATTTCCTAAGAACGATTTTAACGATCTAAAAAGCGAAAATCGAAAAAGCGGACTTTAATCGCAAGCTAAAACACATAAAAAAGACAATTTTTTTTTATTCGTTTTTTTATTAATTCTATTTTAACGATTTTACGATCTAAAATGCTTGAAAATGCTTATTTTGCAAAAAAGCCGTTTGAGGGTTTAATCGCGTTTTTTAAACCTAAAAAAAACATAAAAAAAGACAATTTTTATTATTCGTTTTTATTAAAATTTTCTCTATTTTAACGATTTCAACGATCTAAAAAAGCGAAAAAGCTTTTTTACAAAACAGCCCTTTTTAGCAATTGCGTTTAACGCGTAAAACACATAAAAGACGAATTTTTTAATTTGTTTTTTTTTAATATTGCCTATTTGAACATTTCAACGTCTAAAATGCTTGAAAAAGCTTTTTAAACAAAACAGCCGTTTTGAGCAATCGCGTTTTTGCGTAAAACAGCATAAAACGCAATTTTTTTTTATTGTTTTTATTAATATTGCTTATTTAACTTTCAACGATCTTCTTGAAAATGCTTATTTTTACAAAAAGCCCTTTTGAGCTTTATCTGCTTTTTCCCTAAAAAAAACATAAAACGACGAAATTTTTTTATTGTTTTATTTTTATTGCGTCTATTTGAACGATTTCAACGATCAAAATGGAAAATGTTATTTTAGCAGCAAAACGCCGTTTTTAGCAATCTGCGTTTTAAGCGTAAAACAGCATAAAAAAGCAAATTTTTTTATTCGTTTTTATTTAAAATTTGCTTCTTTTTTAACGATTTCCACGATCTAAAAAGCTTGAAAATGCTTATTTTAGCAAAACAGCGCGTTTTGGGCTTTAATCTGCGTTTTTCTTGCGTAAAGCGACATAAAACGACGAAATTTTATTATTCGTTTTTTAGTATTGCGTCTGGCCCGAACGATTTCAACGATCTAAAATGCTTGAAATGCTTATTTTAGCAAAACAGCACGTTTGAGCTTTATTCTGCGTTTTTAACGCGTAAAACAGCAAAACGACAGAAATTTTATTATTCGTTTTTTATTTTGTGCGTCTATTTGAACGATTTCAACGATCCCTGGAAATGTTTGAAAATGCTTATTTTAGCAAAACGGCACGTTTGAGCTTTAATGCGCGTTTTAACGCGTAAAACAGCATAAAAGCGACTGATTTTTTTTGTTATTCGTTTTTATTAATATTGCTTCTACTTTGAACGATTTCAACGATCTAAAATGCTTGAAAATGCTTATTTTAGCAAAACAGCACGTTTGAGCTGTTCTGCGTTTTCACTTCGGCGGCGGGCTTGACGAAATTTTATTATTCGTTTTTATTTTTGTGCGTCTGTTGAACGATTTCAGCGATCTAAAATGCTTGAAAATGCTTATTTTAGCAAAACAGCATTTGAGTTTTAATCTGCGTTTTAACGCGTAAAACAGCATAAAACGACAAATTTTTTATTATTCGTTTTTATTAATATTGCTTCTATTTGAACGATTTCAACGATCTAAATGCTTGAAAATGCTTATTTTAGCAAACAGCACGTTTTGAGCTTAATCTGCGTTTTGACGCGTAAACAGCATAAAACGACAGAATTTTTATTATTCGTTTTTATTAATATTGTGCGTCTATTTGAACGATTTCAACGATCTAAAATGGCGAAAATGCTTATTTTAGCAAAAACAGCACGTTTGAGCTTTAATCTGCGTTTAACATCGCATAAAAACGACGAATTTTTTGTTATTCGTTTTTATTAATATTGCTTCTATTTGAACGATTTCAGCGATCTAAAATGCTTAAGAAGAATGCTTATTTTAACAAAACAGCACGTTTTGAGTTTTAATCTGCGTTTTAACGCGTAAAACAACATAAAACGACAGATTTTTATTATTCGTTTTATTATGTGCTTCTATTTGAACGGTTCAACGATCTAAAATGCTTAGAAAATGCTTATTTTAGCAAAAACAAGCACGTTTTGAGCTTTAATCTACGTTTAACGCGTAAAACAACTTATAAAACGTGGGTACGCATTATTCGTTTTTATTATATTGCTTCTATTTGAACGATTTCCAACGATCTAAAATGCTTGAAAATGCTTATTTTAATAAAACAGCACGTTTTGAGCTTTAATCTGCGTTTTAACGTAAACAACGAAACGACGAAATTTTTATTCGTTTTTTTAGTAATATTGCACGTCTATTTGAACGATTTCCAACGATCTAAAATGCTTGAAAATGCTTATTTTAGCAAACAGCGTTTTGAGCTTTATTCTGCGTTTAACGCCGTAAACAGCATAAAACGACGAAATTTTATTATTCGTTTTATTAATGCTTCTATTTGAACGATTTCAACTCTCTAAAATGCTTGAAATGCTTATTTTAGCAAAACAGCACGTTTTGAGCTTTAATCTGCGTTTTTAACGCGTAAAACAGCATAAAACGACGAATTTTTATTATTCGTTTTTTATTAATGTTGCTTCTATTTAAACGATATCAACGATCTAAAATGCTTGAAAATGTATTTTAGCGAAACAACACGTTTTGAGCTTTGCTGTCCTGCGTTTTAGCGTAAAACAACATAAAACGACGGTACTTATTCGTTTTTATTAATATTGCTTCTATTTGAACAGTTTCAACGATCTATAATGCTTGAAAATGCTTTATTTTAGCAAAACAGCACGTTTTCGAGCTTTAATCTGCGTTTTAACGTAAAACAGCATAAAACGACGAATTTTTATTATTCGTTTTTATCAATATTGCTTCTATTTGAACGATTTCAACGATCGTCTTGAAAATGCTTATTTTAGCAAAACAGCGGGCAATCTGCGTTTTTAACGCGTAAAACAGCATAAAACTTGACAGATTTTTAATATTCGTTTTTTATTAATATTGCGTCTATTTGAACGATTTCAACGATCACAAATGCTTGAAAATGCTTATTTAGCAAAACCGCACGTTTGAGCTTTAATCTGCGCTTAAACGCGTAAAACAGCATAAAACGACAGAAATTTTGTGTCGTTTTTTATTTTTATTGCGTCTATTTGGGCGATTTCAACGATCTACAATGATTGAAAATGCTTATTTTAGCAAAACAGCACGTTTTGAGCTTTTAATCTGCGTTTTTAACGCGTAAAACAGCATAAAAACGATGAAATTTTATTATTCGTTTTTTATTAATATTGCGTCTATTTGAACGATTTCAACGATCTAAAATGCTTGAAAATACTTATTTTAGCAAAACAGCACGTTTGAGCTTTTATTCTGCGATTTAACGCGTAAAAACAGCATAAAACGACGAAATTTTTATTATTGAGTTTTTATTTTTATTGCGTCTGTTGAACGATTTCAACGATCTAAAATGCTTGAAAATGCTTATTTTGTAAAACAGCACGTTTTTGAGCTTTAATCTGCGTTTTAACGCGTAAAACAGCATAAAACGACGATTTTTTTGTTCGTTTTTTTATTAATATTGCTTCTATTTGAACGATTTCAACGACCTAAAATGCTTGAAAATGATTTTGCAAAACAGCACGTTTTGAGTTTTAATCTGCGTTTTAACGCGTAAAAAAGCAAAAAACGACGAATTTTTATTATTCGTTTTTTTTTATTGCTTCTATTTGAACGATTTCAACGATCTAAAATGTTGAAAATGCTTATTTTGCAAAAAAGCACGTTTTTAGGTTTAATCTGCGTTTTTACGCAAAAAAGCATAAAACGACAAATTTTTTATTGTTTTTAATAATATTTGCGTCTTTTGAAGATTTCAACGGTTAAAAGCGAAAAAGCTTATTTAGCAAAACAGCAGTTTTTGGTTTAACGGTTTTAACGGTAAAAAAGCAAAAAACGACGAAATTTTTTTTTATTTGTTTTTTTTAAATTGGCTATTTGGGAAAGATTTCCCAAAATTAAAATGCTTTAAAAAGCTTTTTTTGCAAAAAAAGCACGGGTTTTGGGTTTATTTGCTTTTAACGCGTAAAACAGCAAAAAACAACGAAATTTTATTACCCCTTTTTTTTTTATTGCGTCTATTTGAACGATTTCAACGATCTAAAAAATTTGAAAGTGCTTATTTTAGCAAAAAAGCACGTTTTTAGTTTAACCGTTTTTAAGGGAAAACCAGCAAAAAACGACGATTTTTTTTTTATTCGTTTTTTTTAATATTGTTCTATTTCGTTTGATCAAAACGG
>NW_027049725.1:0-4209 GCF_025399875.1 Dalotia coriaria
TTAAATGCGTTTTCAAAAAAAACATTTTTAACGTTAAATCGATCAAATAGACGCAATAAAAAAAAAAACGAAAAAAAAATTTCGTCGTTTTATGCTGTTTACGCGTTAAAAAGCAGATTAAAAATCAAAAAGTGCTGTTTTGCTAAAAAAAAGCATTTTTTAAACATTTTAGATCGTTGAAATCGTTCAAATAGACGTAAAAAAAAACGAATAATAAAATTTCGTCGTTTTTTTCTGTTTTCGCGTTAAAAAGCAGAATAAAACTCAAACGGGTGTTTTGCTAAAATAAGCATTTTCAACATTTTTTGATCGTTGAAATCGTTCAAATGAACAATATTTAAAACAATTAAAAAAAACGTTTTTTTTGCTGTTTACCCTTAAAAAGCGGATTAACCTAAAACGTGCTGTTTTGCAAAATAAGCATTTTCAAGCATTTTTAGATCGTTGAAATCGTTCAAATAGATGCAAAAAAAAAAAAACGAATAATAAAAAAATTTTATCGTTTTAGGGTGTTTTTCGCGTTAAAACGCAGATTAAAACTCAAAACTGCTGTTTTGCTAAAATAAGCATTTTCAAGCATTTTAGATCGTTGAAATCGTTCAAATAGACCAATATTAATAAAGCGAATAATAAAAATTTCGTCGTTTTTTTCTGTTTTCCCCTTAAAACGCAGAATAAACTCAAAACGTGCGTTTTGGGTAAAAAAAGATTTTTAAGCATTTTAGATCGTTGAAACGTTTAAATAGAAACAATATTAATAAAAACGAATAATAAAAATTTCGTCGTTTTATGCTGTTTTACGCGTTAAAACGCAGATTAAACTCAAAAAGTGCTGTTTTGCTAAAAAAACATTTTCAAGCATTTTTTGATCGTTAAACGTTCAAAAAGAAGCAATATTAATAAAAAACGAATAATAAAAAAAATTTTTCGTTTTTTTTGCTGTTTTACGTTTAAAACGCAGATTAAACTCAAAACGTGCTGTTTTTCTAAAATAAGCATTTTCAAGCATTTTGATCGTTTGAAATCGTTCAAAAGACGCAATTTAAAAAAAAAACGAATAATAAAAAACGTCGTTTTTTTGTGTTTTACGCTTAAAACGCGTTAAACTCAAAACGTGCTGTTTTGATAAAATGAGCATTTTTAAGCATTTTAGATCGTTGAAATCGTTCAAATAGACGCAATAAAAATAAAAACGAAAAATAAAAATTTCGTCGTTTTTTTTGCTGTTTTGCGTTAAAACGCAGAATAAAGCTCAAAAAAGTGCTGTTTTGCTAAAAAACATTTTCAAGCATTTTTGATCGTTTAAATCGTTCAAAGAAAAACAATATTAATAAAAACGAATAATAAAAATTCGTCATTTTATGCTGTTTTACGCGTTAAAACGCAGATTAAAAGCTCAAAACGTGCTGTTTTGCTAAAATAAGCATTTTCAAGCATTTTAGATCGTTGAAATCGCTCAAATAGACGCAATATTAATAAAAACGAATAATAAAAATTTCGTCGTTTATGCTGTTTTACGCGTTAAAACAGAATAAAGCTCAAAACGTGCTGTTTTGCTAAATAAGCATTTTCAAGCATTTTAGATCGTTGAAATCGTTCAAATAGAAGCAATATTAATAAAAACGAATAATAAAAATTCGTCGTTTTATGCTGTTTTACGCGTTAAAATGCAGATTAAAGCTCAAAACGTGCTGTTTTGCTAAAATATGCATTTTTCAAGCATTTTGATCGTTGAAATCGTTCAAATAGACGACATTAATAAAAACGAATAATAAAAAATTTGTCGTTTTTCTGTTTTACGTGTTAAAACGCAGTTAAAGCTCAAAACGTTTTCTAAAATAACATTTTCAACATTTTAGATCGTGAAATGTTCAAATAGACGCAATATTAATAAAACGAATAATAAAATTTGCGTTTTATGCTTTTTACGCGTTAAAACGCAGATTAACGTTCAAAACGTGCGTTTTGATAAATGAGCATTTTCGAAAATTTAAATCGTTAAATATCAATACGCTAAAAAAAACAGATAATAAAATGTGTTTTATGCTACTTAAAACAGATTTAAACGTGAAAGTCGTTTTAAAAAAAATATAAAAAATAATAAAATTAATCGTTTAATGGCTGTTTAATAAAAACGATTAAATCTCTTTTAGCTGTTTTGCTTAAAAAGATTAAAGCTTAAACTGTGTTTGTAAAAAATAAAAGCATTCAAAAATTTGTTTTATGCTGTTTTCCGTTAAAAACGCAATTAACAAAACGGGTTTTGCTAAAATAGATTTTCAAGCATTTTAGACGTTGAAATCGTTAAATAGAACAATATTAATAAAAAAGCAATAATAAAAATTTGTCATTTTTAATGTTTTACGCGTAAAATAAATAAAGCTAAAAATTCGTGTTTTTCTAAATACGCTTTCAAACGTAGAATTAAATCGTTCAAATGAGATTTAAAAAAAATTTAAAATTTCGTCTTTTTATGCTGTTTTACCGTTAAAACGCAGAATAAAACTCAAACGTGCTGTTTTGCTAAAATAAGCATTTTTAAGCATTTTAGATCGTTGAAATCGTTCAAAAGAAAGCAATATTAATAAAACGAATAATAAAAAAATTCGTCTTTTATCTTTTTACGCGTTAAAACGCAGATTAAAGCTCAAAACGTGCTGTTTTTCCAAAATAAGCATTTTCAAGCATTTTAGATCGTTGAAATCGTTTAAATAGAAGCAATAAATAAAAACGAATAATAAAATTTCGTCGTTTTATGCTGTTTTACGCGTTAAAACGCAGATAAAGCTCAAAACGTGCTGTTTTGCTAAAATAAGCATTTTAAGCATTTTAGATCGTTGAAATCGTTCAAAGAGCATATTAATAAAAACGAATAATAAAAATTTCGTCGTTTTTATGCTGTTTTACGCGTTAAAACGCAGAATTTAAAATCAAAACGTGCTGTTTTGCTAAAATAAGCATTTTCAAGCATTTTAGATCGTTGAAATCGTTCAAATAAGCAATAATTAAAAAAAGAATAATAAAAATTCGTCGTTTTATGCTGTTTTACGCGTTAAAACGCAGATTAAAAGCTCAAAACGTGCTGTTTTGCTAAAATAAGCATTTTCAAGCATTTTAGATCGTTGAAATCGTTCAAATAGAAGCAATATTAATAAAAAAAGAATAATAAAATTTTGTCGTTTTTATGCTGTTTTACGCGTTAAAACGCAGATTAAACTCAAACGTGCTGTTTTGCTAAAATAAGCATTTTCAAGCATTTTAGATCGTTGAAATCGTTCAAAAAGAAAATTAAAAAACGAATAATAAAATTTCGTCGTTTTATGTGTTTTACGCGTTAAAACGCAGATTAAAATTTAAAAAGTGCTGTTTTGCAAAAAATTTAAACATTTTAAGATCTTGAAATCGTTAAAGAAAAAATAAAAAAATAAAAAAAATTTTTTTTGTTTTTTCGCTTTTAAAAGCGTTAAAACCAAAATTTTGGGTAAAATGCTTTTCAAAATAAAATTTTAAATCTTTTAAAAAGGAAATTTAAAAGCAAAAAATAAAAAATTTTTCGTTTTAGCGTTACGCGTTTAAAAACTTAAAACTCTGCTTTTGCAATAAGCATTTTAAACTTTAGATCGTTGAAATCGTTCAAAAAATATTTAAAAAAAAAATAAAAAATTTCGTCGTTTTAAGCTGTTTGTTACGCGTTAAAACCAAGGGTGCTAAAAAGCTTTTAGCAAAAAGATTTTAAATTTAAATGAAAAAAATTTTAAAAACGATAATAAAAAAACGTTTTAAAATTTTCGTTAGCTGTTCCCAAAACGGGGTTGCTAAAATAGCATTTTCAAGCATTTTAATTAAATTTCAAATAGATGAATTTAATAAAAAAAATAATAAAAAAATATAAAATTTGTTTTTGCTTAAGCGTTTAAAAATTAAAACGTTTTAAAATAAAAGCTTTTCAAAATAGATTTTAAATTTAAAAGGAAATTAAAAACGAATAATTTAAAAAACGGTTATTTCGCGTTTTAAAACGTTTTTGGTTAAAACGGGGTTTCTAAAAAAGGGGTTTTGCTTTAAAAACTTAACGTTCAAAAAGGCAATTTAATAAAAAGAAAAAAAAATTTCGTTTTTTTGTTTTCCTTAAAACGCGATTAAACTCAAACGGGGGAAAAAAATTTTTTTTTTTTTTTTAAAAAAAAAAAAAAAAAAAAAAAAATTTTG
>NW_027049726.1:0-4207 GCF_025399875.1 Dalotia coriaria
TTTTCAAGCATTTTAGATCGTTGAAATCGTTCAAATAGACGCAATATTAATAAAAACGAATAATAAAAATTCGTCGTTTTATGCTGTTTTACGCGGTAAAACGCAGATTAAAACTCAAAACGTGCTGTTTTGCTAAAATAAAACATTTTCAAGCATTTTAGATCGTTGAAATCGTTCAAATAGACGCAATATTAATAAAAACGAATAATAAAAATTCGTCGTTTTTTTGCTGTTTTACCCCGTTAAAACGCAGATTAAAGCTCAAAACGTGCTGTTTTGCTAAAATAAGCATTTTCAAGCATTTTTTGATCGTTGAAATCGTTCAAATAGACGCAATAAAAATAAAAACGAATAATAAAAATTTCGTTGTTTTATGCTGTTTTTCGCGTTAAAACGCAGAATAAAGCTCAAAACGTGCTGTTTTGCTAAAATAAGCATTTTCAAGCATTTTTAGATCGTTGAAATCGTTCAAATAGAAGCAATATTTATAAAAACGAATAATAAAAAAATTTGTCGTTTTTATGCTGTTTTACGCGTTAAAACGCAGATTAAACTCAAAACGTGCTGTTTTGCTAAAATAAGCATTTTCAAGCATTTTAGATCGTTGAAATCGTTCAAATGACGCAATATTAATAAAAACGAATAATAAAAATTCGTCGTTTTATGCTGTTTTACGCGTTAAAACGCAGATTAAACTCAAAACGTGCTGTTTTGCTAAAATAAGCATTTTCAAGCATTTTAGATCGTTGAAATCGTTCAAATAGACGCAATATTAATAAAACGAATAATAAAAAAATTTGTCGTTTTATGCTGTTTTACGCGTTAAAACGCGATTAAAGCTCAAAACGTGCTGTTTTGCTAAAATAAGCATTTTCAAGCATTTTAGATCGTTGAAATCGTTCAAATAGAGCAATATTAATAAAAACGAATAATAAAAATTCGTCGTTTTTTATGCTGTTTTACGCGTTAAAACGCAGATTAAAGCTCAAAACTTCTGTTTTGCTAAAATAAGCATTTTCAAGCATTTTAGATCGTTGAAATCGTACAAATAGACGCAATATTAATAAAAACGAATAATAAAAATTTCGTCGTTTTTAAAGCTGTTTTTTCGCGTTAAAACGCAGATTAAAGCTCAAAACGTGCTGTTTGCTAAAATAAGCATTTTCAAGCATTTTAGATCGTTGAAATCGTTCAAATAGAAGCAATATTAATAAAACGAAAAAAAAAAATTCGTCGTTTTTATGCTGTTTTACGCGTTAAAACGCAGATTAAACTCAAAACGTGCTGTTTTGCTAAAATAAGCATTTTCAAGCATTTTAGATCGTTGAAATCGTACAAATAGACGCAATATTAATAAAAACGAATAATAAAAATTTCGTCGTTTTTATGCTGTTTTACGCGTTAAAACGCAGAATAAAGCTCAAAACGTGCTGTTTTCTCAAATAAGCATTTTCAAGCATTTTAGATCGTTGAAATCGTTCAAATAGAAGCAATAATTTAAAAAAAACGAATAATAGAAAATTCGTCGTTTTTTATGCTGTTTTACGCGTAAAACGCAGATTAAAAGCTCAAAACGTGCTGTTTTACTAAAATAAGCATCTTCAAACATTTTAGATCGTTGAAATCGTTCAAATAGAAGCAATATTAATAAAAACGAATAATAAAAATTCGTCGTTTTTATGCTGTTTTACGCGTTAAAACGCAGATTAAAACTCAAAACGTGCTGTTTTGCTAAAATAACATTTTCAAGCATTTTTTGATCGTTGAAATCGTTCAAATGGACACTATTAATAAAACGAAAAAAAAAATTTCGTCGTTTTTATGCTGTTTTATGCGTTAAAACGCAGATTAAAACTCAAAACGTGCTGTTTTGCTAAAATAAGCATTTTCAAGCATTTTAGATCGTTGAAATCGTTCAAATAGACGCGTAAGTAATAAAAACGAATAATAAAAAAATTCGTCGTTTTTTTTATGCTGTTTACGCGTTAAAACGCAGATTAAAGCTCAAAACGTGCTGTTTTGCTAAAATAAGCATTTTCAAGCATTTTAGATCGTTGAAATCGTTCAAATAAAGCAATGATAATAAAAACGAATAATAAAAATTCGTCGTTTTTTGTATGCTGTTTTACGCGTTCAAACGCAGATTAAAACTCAAAACGTGCTGTTTTAGCACAAAATAAGCATTTTTCAAGCATTTTTAGATCGTTGAAATCGTTCAAATAGACGCAATATTAATAAAAACGAACAATAAAAAATTAGGTCAGATTTTTATGCTGCATTTTACGCGTTAAAACGCAGATTAAAGCTCAAAACGTGCTGTTTTGCTAAAATTAGCATTTTCAAGCATTTTAGATCGTTGAAATCGTTCAAATGGACGCAATATTAATAAAAACGAATAATAAAAATTTCGTCGATTTTTATGCTGTTTTATGCGTTAAAACGCAGGTAAAAGCTCAAAACGTGCTGTTTTGCTAAAATAAGCATTTTCAAGCATTTTTAGATCGTTGAAATCGTTCAAATAGACGAAATAAAAATATAAAACGAATAATAAAAATTTTTGTCGTTTTTTATGTGCTGTTTTACGCGTTAAAACGCAGAATAAAGCTCAAAACGTGCTGTTTTGCTAAATTAAGCATTTCAGCATTTTAGATCGTTGAAATCGTTCAAATAGACGCAATATTAATAAAAACGAATAATAAAAATTCGTCGTTTTATGCTGTTTTACGCGGTAAAAACGCAGATTAAAAAACTCAAAACGTGCTGTTTTGCTAAAATAAGCATTTTCAAGCATTTTAGATCGTTGAAATCGTTCAAATGGACGCAATAAAATAAAAAACGAATAATAAAAATTTCGTCGTTTTTATGCTGTTTTACGCGTTAAACGCAGATTAAAGCTCAAAACGTGCTGTTTTGCTAAAATAAAGCATTTCAGCATTTTAGATCGTTGAAATCGTTCAAATAGAACAATATTAATAAAAACGAATAATAAAATTCGTCGTTTTATGCTGTTTACGCGTTAAAACGCAGATTAAAGCTCAAAACGTGCTGTTTTGCTAAAATAAGCTTTTCAAGCATTTAGATCGTTGAAATCGTTCAAATAGAAGCAATATTAATAAAAACGAATAATAAAAATTCGTCGTTTTATGCTGTTTTACGCGTTAAAACGCAGATTAAAGCTCAAAACGTGCTGTTTTGCTAAAATAAGCATTTTCAAGCATTTTAGATCGTTGAAATCGTTTCAAATAGAACAATATTAATAAAAACGAATAATAAAAAATTCGTCGTTTTTATGCTGTTTTACGCGTTAAAACGCAGATTAAAGCTCAAAACGGCTGTTTTGCTAAAATAAGCATTTTCAAGCATTTTAGATCGTTGAAATCGTTCAAATGGACGCAATATTAATAAAACGAATAATAAAAATTCGTCGTTTTATGCTGTTTTAGCGTTAAAACGCAGATTAAGCTCAAAACGTGCTGTTTTGCTAAAATAAGCATTTTTCAAGCATTTTAGATCGTTGAAATCGTTCAAACAGACGCAATAAAAATAAAACCGAATAATAAAAAATTTGCCCCCTTTTCGTGTTTTACGCCAAAAAGCAAAAAAAGGGTCAAAAAAGGCTGTTTTGCTAAAATAAGCATTTTTTGCCCTTTTGACGGAAACGGGTTTAAAAGAAAATATTTATAAAAAAAGAATAAAAAAAATTTGTGTTTTTAAATGTTTTCCGGGTTTAAAACCGTTTCAAAACGGTTTTTTCCCAAAAAAAAGCATTTTCAAGCATTTTAGATCGTTGAAACCCTTCAAATAGACGCAAAAATTAATAAAAAAAGAATAAAAAAAAATTTTGTCGTTTTATGCTGTTTTACCCCAAAAAGCAGATTGCTCAAAAAGTGCTGTTTTGCTAAAAAGCCCTTTTCAAGCATTTTAGATCGTTGGAAACGTTCAAAAGACGCAATATTAATAAAAAAGAATAATAAAAAACCCCTCGTTTTAAGGTTTTTTTTGCCCCCAAAACCGAAAAAATCAAAAAGTGCTGTTTTGCTAAAATAAGCATTTTCGCCCCCGGGTCGTTGAAACCCAAATAAAGCAATATTAATAAAAAAGAATAATAAAAACCCCCCGTTTTCATGTTGTTTTACCCTTAAACGCAGATTGCCTTTAAAACGGGGTTTTTCGCATTTTTGCAAAATCGGAAACGAAATAAACCCAA
>NW_027049727.1:0-4201 GCF_025399875.1 Dalotia coriaria
AAAAAACCCAAAAAGAATTTTTTTTTATTCGTTTTTATTAATATTGCTTCTATTTGAACATTTCAACGATCTAAAATGCTTGAAAATGCTTATTTTAGCAAAACAGCACGTTTTGAACTTTAATCTGCGTTTTAACGCGTAAAACAGCATAAAACGACGAAATTTTTATTATTCGTTTTTATTTTATTCGTCTATTTGAACGATTTCATCGATCTAAAATGCTTGAAAATGCTTATTTTAAAACAGCACGTTTTGAGCTTTAATCTGCGTTTTAACGCATAAAACAGCATAAAAAAGACGAATTTTTATTATTCGTTTTTATTAATATTGCTTCTATTTAAACGATTTCACGATCTAAAATGCTTGAAAATGCTTATTTTAGCAAAACAGCATGTTTTGAGCTTTAATCTGCGTTTTAACGCGTAAAACAGCATAAAACGACGAAATTTTATTATTCGTTTTTATTAATATTGCTTCTATTTGAACAAATTTTAACGATCTAAAATGCTTGAAAATGCTTTTCAGCGAAACAGCACGTTTTGAGCTTTAATCTGCGTTTTAACGCGTAAAACAGCATAAAACGACGAAATTTTTATTATTCGTTTCTTATTAATATTGCGTCTATTTGAACGATTTCAACGATCTAAAAAGCTTGAAAATGCTTATTTTAGCAAAACAGCACGTTTGAGCTTTATTCGCGTTTTAACGCGTAAAACAACTTAAAAACGACGAAATTTTTTTTATTCGTTTTTATTTTTATTGCGTCTATTTGAACGATTTCAACGATCTAAAATGCTTGAAAATGCTTATTTTAGCAAAACAGCAGTTTTTAGCTTTAATCTGCGTTTTAACGCTAAAACAGCATAAACGACGAAATTTTTTATTCGTTTTTTATTTTTATTGCGTCTATTTGAACGATTTCCGGATCTAAAATGCTTGAAAATGCTTATTTTAGCAAAACAGCACGTTTTGGAGCTTTAACTGCGTTTTACGCGTAAAACAGCATAAAACGACGAAATTTTTTTATTCGTTTTTATTAATATTGCGTCTATTTAACGATTTCCAACGATCAAATGCAAAAGCTTATTTTAGCAAAACAGCGTTTTGAGCTTTATTTTGCGTTTTAACGCGTAAAACAGCATAAAACGAGAAATTTTTATTATTCGTTTTTATTTTATTGCGTCTATTTGAACGATTTCAACGATCTAAAACGCTTGAAAAAGCTTATTTTAGCAAAACAATACGTTTTGAGCTTTAATCTGCGTTTTAACGCGTAAAACAGCACTCGACGAAGTTTTATTATTCGTTTTATTTTTATTGCGTCTGTTGATCGATTCAACGATCTAAAATGCTTGAAAATGCTTATTTAGCAAAACAGCACGTTTTGAGCTTTAATCTGCGTTTTAACGCGTAAAACAGCATAAAACGACGAATTTTTATTATTCGTTTTTATTAATATTGCTTCTATTTGAACGATTTCAACGATCTAAAATGCTTGAAAATGCTTATTTTAGCAAAACAACGAGCTTTTATTCTGCGTTTTAACGCGTAAAACAGCATAAAACGGCGAAATTTTTATTATTCGTTTTATTAATATTGCGTCTGTTTGAACGATTTCAGCGATCTAAAATACTTGAAAATGCTTATTTTAGCAAACAGCACGTTTTGAGCTTTAATCACCGTTTAACGCGTAAAACAGCGCATAAAACTGACGAATTTTTATTATTCGTTTTATTAATATTTGCTTCCTATTTGAGGCGTTTCAACGATCTAAAATGCTTGAAAATGCTTATTTTATAAAACAGCACGTTTGAGCTTTAATCAGCGTTTAACGCGTAAAACAGCATAAACGACGAAATTTTATTATTCGTTTTTTATTGCCTTTTTTTTAACGATTCAAAATCTTGAAAAGCTTATTTTAAAAAACAGTTTGAGCTTTAATTGGTTTTCGCAAAAAAAAAAAGATTTTTATTATTCGTTTTTTTTATTGCTTCTATTTAAAAGATTTAAAAAAACCAAAAAATTTTTTTTTAAAAAAAAAATTTTAGAATTGGTTTTTTTAAAAAAAACAAAAAAACGACGAAATTTTTTTTTTTTTTTTATTTATTTTTCATTTAACGATTTAAGTTTTAAAAAAGTTAGAAGATTTGAAAAAAAACGTTTTAGCTTTTTTCCTTTTAACCCAAAAATAAAAACCCTTTTTATTATTTTTTTTAAAATTTTTTAAATTTTAAATCTAAAAATTTTTAAAAGCTTTTTTTGAAAAAGCCTTTTAAAAATTTTAAAACCCCTTTTAACGCGAAAAAATAAAAACCCTTTTTTTTTTATTCGTTTTTTTAAATTTCCCTTTTTAAGTTTAAATTTAAAAAAAGCTTTTTTTCGCCCTTTTAGCTTTTTTCGCTTTTTTTCGCGAAAAAATAAAAAAAATTTTTTATTTTCGTTTTATTAAATTTCTTATTTTCATTTAACATTAAAAAAATTTTTTAGCAAACACTTTTGAGTTTTTAAACTGGTTTTTAAGGAAAAATAAAAAGACGAATTTTTTTTTATTCGTTTTATTAATATTGCGTCGATTTGAACGATTTCAACGATCTAAAAATGCTTTAAAAATGCCGGCTTTAGCACAACAGCACGTTTTTGAGCTTTAATCTGCGTTTTAATCACAAGTGTAAAACAGCATAAAACGACGAATTTTTTATTATTCGTTTTATTAATATTGCTCTATTTGAACGATTTCAACGATCTAAAATGCTTGAAAATGCTTATTTTAGCAAAAACAGCACGTTTGAGTTTTAATCTGCGTTTTAACGCGTAAAACAGCATTAAAACGACGAAATTTTATTATTCGTTTTATTAATATTGCGTCTATTTTGAACGTGATTTCAACGATCTAAAATGTTTGAAAATGCTTATTTTAGCAAAACAGCACGTTTTGAGCTTTAATCTGCGTTTTAATGCGTAAAACAGCATAAAAACGACGAAATTTTTATTATTCGTTTTTATTAATATTGCGTCTATTTGAACGATTTCAACGATTAAAAAGCTTGAAAATGCTTATTTTAGCAAAACAGCACGTTTTGAGCTTTTATTCTGCGTTTTAACGCGTAAAACAGCATAAAACGACGAATTTTTATTACGTTTTTATTAATATTGCGTCTATTTGGAACTGATTTCAACGATCTAAAATGCTTGAAAATGCTTATTTTAGCAAAACAGCACGTTTTGAGTTTTATCTGCGTTTTAACGCGTAAACAGCATAAAAAACGACGAAATTTTTATTATTCGTTTTTATTAATATTGCGTCTATTTGAACGATTTCAACGATCTAAAATGCTTGAAAATGCTTATTTTAAGCAAAACAGCACGTTTTGATTTTAATCTGCGTTTTAACGCGAAAACAGCATAAAAACGACGAAATTTTATTATTCGTTTTTATTAATATTGCGTCTATTTGAACGATTTCAACGATCTAAAATGCTTGAAAATGTTATTTTAGCAAAACAGCACGTTTTGAGTTTTAATCTGCGTTTTAACGCGTAAACAGCATAAAACGACGAATTTTTATTATTCGTTTTTATTAATATTGCTCTATTTGAACGATTTCAACGATCTAAAATGCTTGAAAATGCTTATTTTAGCAAAACAGCATCGTTTTGAGCTTTAATCTGCGTTTTAACGCGTAAACAGCATAAAAACGACGAAATTTTTATTATTCGTTTTATTATTTATTGCTCTATTTGAACGATTTCAACGATCAAATGCTTGAAAATGCTTATATTTTAGCAAAACAGCACGTTTTGAGTTTAATCTGCGTTTTAACGCGTAAAACAGCATAAAAACGACGAAATTTTATTATTCGTTTTTATTTAAATTGCTCTTATTTGAAAAGATTTCAACGATCTAAAGTTTGAAAATGCTTATTTGCAAAACAGCACGTTTTTGAGTTAACGCGTTTTTAAAGCGTAAAACAGCATAAAAACGACGAATTTTATTATTCGTTTTATTAATATTGCTCTATTTGAACATTTAACGATCAAATGTTTAAAATGCTTAGCAAAACAGCAGTTTTTAGCTTTAATCCGGGTTTTAAACCGGAAAAAGCATAAAAGACAAAAATTTTTTTATTTGTTTTTTAAATTTGTCTTTTAAAAAAAGGGTTTCAACGATCTAAAAAGTTTTAAAATGCTTTTTTTGAAAAAAA
>NW_027049728.1:0-4201 GCF_025399875.1 Dalotia coriaria
AAAAAAAAAATCCGGGCTAAAATAAGCATTTTCAAGCATTTTAGATCGTTGAAATCGTTCAAATAGAAGCAATATTAATAAAAACGAATAATAAAAATTCGTCGTTTTTATGCTGTTTTACGCGTTAAAACGCAGATTAAAGCTCAAAACGTGCTGTTTTGCTAAAATAAGCATTTTCAAGCATTTTAGATCGTTGAAATCGTTGAAATGGACGCAATATAATAAAAACGAATAATAAAAATTTCGTCGTTTTATGCTGTTTTACGCGTTAAAACGCAGATTAAAAGCTCAAAACGTGCTGTTTTTGCAAAATAAGCATTTTCAAGCATTTTAGATCGTTGAAATCGTTCAAATAGACGCAATAAAATAAAAACGAATAATAAAAATTTCGTCGTTTTTATGCTGTTTTACGCGTTAAAACGCAGATAAAGCTCAAAACGTGCTGTTTTGCTAAAATAAGCATTTTCAAGCATTTTAGATCGTTGAAATCGTTCAAATAGACGCAATATTAATAAAAACGAATAATAAAAATTTCGTTGTTTTTATGCTGTTTTACGCGTTAAAACGCAGATTAAAACTCAAAACGTGCTGTTTTGCTAAAAATAAGCATTTTTCAAGCATTTTAGATCGTTGAAATCGTTTCAAATAGAAGCAATATTAATAAAACGAATAATAAAAATTCGTCGTTTTATGCTGTTTTACGCGTTAAAACGCAGATTAAAGCTCAAACGTGCTGTTTTGCTAAAATAAGCATTTTCAAGCATTTTAGATCGTTGAAATCGTTCAATAGACGCAATATTAATAAAACGAATAATAAAAATTTCGTCGTTTTTATTCTGTTTTACGCGTTAAAACGCAGATTAAAGCTCAAAACGTGCTGTTTTGCTAAAATAAAGCATTTTCAAGCATTTTAGATCGTTGAAATCGTTCAAATAGACGCAATAAAATAAAAACGAATAATAAAAATTTCGTCGTTTTATGCTGTTTTACGCGTTAAAACGCAGAATAAAGCTCAAAACTGCTGTTTTGCTAAAATAAGTATTTTCAAGCATTTTAGATCGTTGAAATCGTTGAAATAGACGCAATATTAATAAAAACGAATAATAAAATTTCGTCGTTTTTTGCTGTTTTACGCGTTAAAACGCAGATTAAAGCTCAAAACGTGCTGTTTTGCTAAAATAAGCATTTTGAAGCATTTTAGATCGTTGAAATCGTTCAAATAGAAGCAATATTAATAAAAACGATAATAAAAAATTCGTCGTTTTTTTGCTGTTTTACGCGTTAAAACGCAGATTAAAACTCAAAACGTCTGTTTTGCTAAAATAAGCATTTTCAAGCATTTTAGATCGTTGAAATCGTTCAAATAGACGCAATAAAAATAAAAACGAATAATAAAAATTTCGTCGTTTTATGCTGTTTTACGCGTTAAAACGCAGAATAAAGCTCAAAACGTGCTGTTTTTGCCAAAAAAAAGCATTTTCAAGCATTTTAGATCGTTGAAATCGTTCAAAAAAGACGCAATATTAATAAAAACGAATAATAAAAATTCGTCGTTTTCATGCTGTTTTTACGCGTTAAAACGCAGATTAAACTCAAACGTGCTGTTTTGCTAAAATAAGCATTTTAGATCGTTGAAATCGTTCAAATGGACGCAATATTTAAAAAAAACGAATAATAAAAATTTCGTCGTTTTATGCTGTTTTACGCGTTAAAACGCAGATTAAAGCTCAAAACGTGCTGTTTTGCTAAAATAAGCATTTTCAAAACATTTTTAGATCGTTGAAATCGTTCAAATAGACGCAATAAAATAAAACGAATAATAAAAATTTCGTCGTTTTTATGCTGTTTTACGCGTTAAAACGCAGATTAAAACCAAATGTGCTGTTTTGCTAAAATAAGCATTTTCAAGCATTTTAGATCGTTGAAATCGTTCAAATAGACGCAATATTAATAAAAACGAATAATAAAAATTTCGTCGTTTTTTTGCTGTTTTACGCGTTAAAACGCAGATTGAAGCTCAAAACGTGCTGTTTTGCTAAATAAGCATTTTCAAGCATTTTAGATCATTTGAAATCGTTCAAATAGAAGCAATAATAATAAAACGAATAATAAAATTCGTCGTTTTTATGCTGTTTTACGCGTTAAAACGCAGATTAAAACTCAAAACGTGCTGTTTTGCTAAAATAAGCATTTTCAAGCATTTTAGATCGTTGAAATCGTTCAAATAGATGCAATAAAAATAAAAACGAATAATAAAAATTTCGTCGTTTTTTTGCTGTTTTACGCGTTAAAACGCAGAATAAAGCTCAAAACGTGCTGTTTTGCTAAAATAAGCATTTTCAAGCATTTTAGATCGTTGAAATCGTTCAAATAGACGCAATATTAATAAAAAAGAATAATAAAAATTTCGTCGTTTTATGCTGTTTTACGCGTTAAAACGCAGATTAAAGCTCAAAACGTGCTGTTTTGCTAAAATAAGCATTTTCAAGCATTTTAGATCGTTGAAATCGTTCAAATAGACGCAATATTAATAAAAAACGAATAATAAAAATTTCGTCGTTTTATGCAGTTTTACGCGTTAAAACGCAGATTAAAGCTCAAAACGTGCTGTTTTGCTAAAATAAGCATTTTCAAGCATTTTAGATCGTTGAAATCGTTCAAATAGACGCAATAAAAATAAAAACGAATAATAAAATTTCGTCGTTTTTATGCAGTTTTACGCGTTAAACGCAGAATAAAGCTCAAAACGTGCTGTTTGCTAAAATAAGCATTTTCAAGCATTTTAGATCGTTGAAATCGTTCAAATAGACGCAATATAATAAAAACGAATAATAAAAATTTCGTCGTTTTATGCTGTTTTACGCGTTAAAACGCAGATTAAAGCTCAAAACGTGCTGTTTTGCTAAAATAAGCATTTTCAAGCATTTTAGATCGTTGAAATCGTTCAAATAGACGCAATAAAATAAAAACGAATAATAAAAATTTCGTCGTTTTTATGCTGTTTTACGCGTTAAAACGCAGATTAAAGCTCAAACGTGCTGTTTTGCTAAAATAAGCATTTTCAAGCTTTAGATCGTTGAAATCGTTCAAATAGACGCAATAAAAATAAAAACGAATAATAAAAATTTCGTCGTTTTTATGCTGTTTACGCGTTAAAACGCAGAATAAAGCTCAAAACTTGCTGTTTTGCTAAAAAACATTTTCAAGCATTTTAGATCGTTGAAATCGTTCAAATAGACGCAATATTAATAAAAACGAATAATAAAAATTTCGTACGTTTTATGCTGTTTTACGCGTTAAAACGCAGATTAAACTCAAAACGTGCTGTTTTGCTAAAATAAGCATTTTCAAGCATTTTAGATCGTTGAAATCGTTCAAATAGAAGCAATATTAATAAAAACGAATAATAAAATATTCGTCGTTTTTATGCTGTTTTACGCGTTAAAACGCAGAATTAAAGCTCAAAACGTGCTGTTTTGCTAAAATAAGCATTTTCAAGCATTTTAGATCGTTGAAATCGTTCAAATAGACGCAATATTAATAAAAAGAATAATAAAAATTTCGTCGTTTTTATGCTGTTTTACGCGTTAAAACGCAGATTAAAACTCAAAACGTGCTGTTTTGCTAAAATAAGCATTTTCAAGCATTTTAGATCGTTGAATTCGTTCAAATAGACGCAATATTAATAAAACGAATAATAAAATTTCGTCGTTTTTTATGCTGTTTTACGCGTTAAAACGCAGATTAAAACTCAAAACGTGCTGTTTTGCTAAAATAAGCATTTTCAAGCATTTTTAGATCGTTGAAATCGTTCAAATAGAAGCAATATTAATAAAAACAGATAATAAAATTCGTCGTTTTATGCTGTTTTACGCGTTAAAACGCAGATTAAAGCTCAAAACGTGCTGTTTTGCTAAAATAAGCATTTTAAGCATTTTAATCGTTGAAATCGTCAAATGAAGCAATATTATAAAACGAATAATAAAATTCTCGTTTTTGCTTTGGTTAAAACGCGATTAAACTCAAAACGCTTTTAAAATAAGCATTTTCCATTTTAGTCGTTGAAAACGTTCAAAAGGCGTATTTAAAACGAATAATAAAAAAATTTCGTCGTTTTTGCTGTTTACCCTTAAAAACGCGATTAAAAAAACGTCTGTTTTGCTAAAATAAGCTTTTTTAAGCATTTTTTGATCGTTGAAAT
>NW_027049729.1:0-4200 GCF_025399875.1 Dalotia coriaria
TTTTAAATTTTTTAACGATTTCAACGATCAAAATGCTTGAAAATGCTTATTTTTAGCAAAACACACGTTTTGAGCTTTAATCGTTTTAAGAAAACAGCATAAAACGACGATTTTTATTATTCGATTTTTATTAATATTGCTTCTATTTGAACGATTTCAAAAGGATCAAAATGCTTGCAAATGCTTATTTTACTTACAGTTTGGGCTTTACGCTTTTGTAGCGTAAAACAGCATAAAAACGACGAATTTTAATTATTCGTTTTTATTAATTGCGTTTTGAACGATTTAAGATCTAAAATTTGAAAATGCTTATTTTGCAAAACAGCACGTTTTGAGCTTTAATCGCGTTTTAACGCGTAAAAAGCTAAAACGACGAAATTTTTATTATTCGTTTTTATTAATTTACGTCTATTTGAACGATTTCAACGATCAAATCTTGAAATTTATTTTAAAAAGCGTTTTGAGCTTTAATCTGGATTTAACGCGTAAAAGCAATAAAAACGCAATTTTTTATTTTCGTTTTTTATATGTTCTTTGAAATGCAAACAAAGCCCGAAATTTTTTTATTAAACAGCGCGTTTTTAGTTTAACTCTCGTTTAAACTGAAAACATTTTAAAAAGAAAATTTTCTATTCGTTTTATTCAAGTCTTTTAAGGTAAAGATCTAAAAACTGAAATTGCTTTATTTTTAAAAAGCACGTTTTATTTTACGTTTTCAACGAAAAGCTTAAAACACAAATTTATTTTTGTATTTTTTTTTTTCGTCTTTGAACGCATTTAAACGCTAAAACGCTGAAAATCTTATTTTAGCAAAAACACGTTCTTGTTTTGAATCTTTTTAACGCGTAAAACAGCTAAAAACGTTTTTATATTCGTTTTATTAATAACTTGCTTTTAACCCAATTCAACGATAAAACGGAAAATTGCTTATTTTAGCAAAAAACGTATTGCGCTTTGAAGCGTTTCAAGCTAAAATGCATTAAAAACCAAATTTTCAAACAGCGTTTTATTATATTGCGTTTTAACATTAACGATAAAACGAAATCTATTTTATACGCACGTTTTGACTTTTATTCGTTTAACGTTAAAACATAAAACGAGAAATTCTTATTTTCGTTTTTATTTTTATTGCGCTTTTAACGATTTCAACGCATTAAAATCTTGAAAAGCTTTTTTAATACAGCACGTTTTTTATTTACTCATTTAACCTTTAACACATAAAAGACCATTTAATTCGTTTTTTAAAAATACTTTTTGCGTTTAATCGTTTAATGCTTGAAAATGCTTATTTTAGCAAAACAACGTTTTGATCTTTTATTAAGGTGTTAGTTTAAATTAGCATAAAACAAATTGCTTAAATGCTCATTTTTAATATTGCTTCTATTTGAACGTTCACTTAAATCGTTTAACGTAATAAAAACACAATTTTACTTTAATCTGCGTTTTAGCGTAAAACAGCTATAAAACGACAACTTATTCAAATCTTTAATATATTGCTTTAACATTTTGAACGTTTAATCGTTAAAAGCTTAATCAGCAAAAACGACAGTTTTTATTTAATCTTTATTTACGCGTAAAACAGCATAAAACGACAAATTTTTATTTTTTTTATTATTTTTTTGAACGTTTTCGCGTTAAGCGTAAAACTATTTTAAAACAGCACGTTTTGAGCTTTAATCTGCGTTTTAACGCGTGAAACAACATAAAAAAGACGAAATTTTTATTATTCGTTTTTATTAATATTGCGTCTATTTGAACGATTTCAACGATCTAAAATGCTTATTTTAGCAAAAAAGCACATTTGGGCTTTAAATTTTGCGTTTTAACGCGTAAAACAACAAAAAAGACGAAATTTTATTATTCGTTTTTATTTTTTTTCGTCTTTTGAACATTTCCCCGATCTAAAAAGCTTGGTCTTATTTTAGCAAAAAAGCACGTTTTTAGCTTTAATCTGCGTTTTAACGCGTAAAACAGCATAAAAAAGACGAAATTTTTTTTTATTTGTTTTTTTTTAATATTGCGTTTTTTAACGATTTCAACGATCTAAAATGCTTGAAAATCTTATTTTAGCAAAACAGCACGTTTAAAAACTTTTATTCTGCGTTTAACGCGTAAAACAGCATAAAAAAGACGAAATTTTTTTTTTTTCGTTTTTTTTTTTTTTATTGCCCTCTGTTGGGAAAGATTTCCCAAAGATCTAAAATTGCGAAAATGCTTATTTTAAACAAAACGGCCCTTTTTTAGCTTTTTAAACTGCATTTTAACGCGTAAAACAGCTAAAACGACGAATATTTTTTTTATTCGTTTTATTAATATTGCTTCTATTTGAACGATTTCAACGATCTAAAAAGCTTGAAAATGCTTATTTTTTGCAAAACAGCACGTTTTGAGCTTTAATCTGCGTTTTTAAAGCGTGAAACAGCATAAAAAAGACGAAATTTTTTTTTATTCGTTTTTTTTTAATATTGCGTCTATTTTAACGTTTCAACGATCTAAAATCTTATTTTAACAAAAAAAGCACATTTGGGCTTTTTTTCTGCGTTTTAACGCGTAAAACAGCTTAAAAACGACAAATTTTATTATTCGTTTTTTTTTTTTTATTGCGTCTATTTGAACGGTTTTAACGATCCAAAAAAGCTTGAAAATGCTTATTTTAGCAAAACAGCCCTTTTTAGCTTTTTAAACTGCGTTTTTTAAAGCTTTAAACAGCATAAAAAAGACGAAATTTTTTTTATTCGTTTTTTTTTAATATTGCGTCTTTTGAACGATTTCAACGATCTAAAATGCTTGAAAATGCTTATTTTAGCAAAACAGCACGTTTGAGCTTTATTCTGCGTTTTAACGCGTAAAACAGCATAAAAACGACAGGAATTTTTATTATTCGTTTTTTTTTTATTGCGTCTATTTGAACGATTTCAACGATCTAAAATGCTTGAAAATGCTTATTTTAGCAAAACAGCACGTTTGAGCTTTTAATCTGCGTTTTAACGCGTAAAACAGCATAAAACGACGACATTTTTATTTTCGTTTTTATTAATATTGCGTCCATTTGAACGATTTCAACGATCTAAAATGCTTGAAAATGCTTATTTTAGCAAAACAGCACGTTTTGAGCTTTTAATCTGCGTTTTAACGCGTAAAACAGCATAAAACGACGAATTTTTATTATTCGTTTTTATTAATTTGCTCTATTTGAACGATTTCAACGATCTAAAATGCTTGAAAATGCTTATTTTAGCAAAACAGCACGTTTTGGCTTTAATCTGCGTTTTAACGCGTAAAACAGCATAAAACGATGAATTTTTATTATTCATTTTTATTAATGTGCTCTATTTGAAGGATTTCAACGATCTAAAATGCTTGAAAATGCTTATTTTAGCAAAACAGCACGTTTGAGCTTTAATCTGCGTTTTAACGCGTAAAACAGCATAATAACGACGAAATTTTTTATTATTCGTTTTATTAATATTGCGTCATTTGAACGATTTCAACGATCTAAAATGCTTGAAAATGCTTATTTTAGCAAAACAGCACGTTTGAGCTTTTATTCTGCGTTTTAACGCGTAAAACAGCATAAAACGACGAAATTTTTATTATTCGTTTTATTTTTATTGCGTCTATTTGAACGATTTCAACGATCTAAAATGCTTGAAAATGCTTATTTTAGCAAAACAGCACGTTTTGAGCTTTAATCTGCGTTTTAACGCGTAAAACACATAAAAACGACGATTTTTATTCGTTTTTTTATTAATTGCTTCTATTTGAACGATTTCAACGATCTAAAATGCTCGAAAATGCTTATTTTAGCAAAACAGCACGTTTTGAGCTTTAATCTGCTGTTTAACAGGTAAAACAGCATAAAAACGACGAAATTTTTATTATTCGTTTTATTAATTGCGTCTATTTGAACGATTTCAACGATCTAAAATGCTTGAAAATGCTTATTTTAGCAAAACAGCACATTTGGGCTTTATTCTGCGTTTTAACGCGTAAACAGCATAAAACGACGAAATTTTTATTATTCGTTTTTTAGTTTTATTGCGTCTATTTGAACGATTTCAACGATCTAAAATGCTTGAAAATGCTTTTAGCAAAACAGCACGTTTGAGCTTTAATCTGCGTTTTAACGCGTAAAACACATGAAAACGACGAATTTTTATTATTCGTTTTTTATTAATGTGCGTCTATTTGAACGATTTC
>NW_027049730.1:0-4200 GCF_025399875.1 Dalotia coriaria
AAAATTTTAAAAAAATTTTTTAAAAAAATTTTAGATAATAAATTCGTCGTTTAAAAGACGCAATAAAAATAAAAAGTATTAAAAATTCGTCGTTTTAGCTGTTTTACGCGTTAAAACGCAGAATAAAGCTCAAAACGTGCTGTTTGCTAAAATAAGCATTTTCAAGCATTTTAGATCCCTTGAAATCGTTCAAAAGCGCATTTTTACTAAAAACGAATAATAAAATTTCGTCGTTTTATTGCTGTTTTACGCGTTAAAACGCAGATTAATCAAAACGTGCGTTTTGCTAAAATAAGCATTTTCAAGCATTTAGATCGTTTAAATCGTTCAAATAGAAGCATATTAATAAAAACGAATAAATTTTAAAAAGTTTTTATGCTTTTACGCGTTAAACGCAGATTAAAGCTCAAAACGGGTGTTTTGCTAAAATAAGCATTTTCAAGCATTTTAATCGTTGAAATCGTTCAAATGAAATATTAATAAAAACGAATAAATTAAAAATTGTCGTTTTAGGCTGTTTTACGCGTTAAAACGCAGATTAAAACTCAAAACGTGCTGTTTTTGCTAAAATAAGCATTTTCAAGCATTTTAGATCGTTGGGAAAACGTTCAAATAGAGCAATATTAATAAAAACGAATAATAAAAATTCGTCGTTTTAAAGCTGTTTTACGCGTTAAAACGCGTATAAAGCTCAAAACGTGCTTTTTTTTGCTAAAATAAGCATTTTCAAGCATTTTAGATCGTTTTAAATCGTTCAAATAGACGCAATATTAATAAAAACGAATAATAAAACTTTGTCGTTTTTATGCTGTTTTTTCGCGTTAAAACGCAGATTAAAGCTCAAAACGTGCTGTTTTGCTAAATAAAAATTTTTTAAGCATTTTATATCGTTGAAATCGTTCAAATAGAAGCAATATTAATAAAAAAGAATAATAAAAAAAATTTCGTCGTTTTTATGCTGTTTACGCGTTAAAACGCAGATTAAAAGCTCAAAACGTGCTGTTTTGCTAAAATAAGCATTTTCAAGCATTTTGATCGTTGAAATCGTTCAAATGGACGCAATTTAATAAAAACGAATAATAAAAATTTGGGCGTTTTATGCTGTTTTACGCGTTAAAACGCAGAATAAAAGCTCAGAACGTGCTGTTTTGCTTAAAATAAGCATTTTCAAGCATTTTAGATCGTTGAAATCGTTCAAATAGAAGCAATATTAATAAAAACGAATAATAAAAATTCGTCGTTTTATGCTGTTTTACGCGTTAAAACGCAGATTAAAACTCAAAAAGGCTGATTTGCTAAAATAAGCATTTTCAAGCATTTTAGATCGTTGAAATCGTTCAAATAGACGCAATAAAATAAAAACGAATAATAAAAATTTTGTCGTTTTTTTGATGTTTGCGTTAAAACGCAGATTAAAGCTCAAAACGTGCTGTTTTGCTAAAATAAGCATTTTCAAGCATTTTAGATCGTTGAAATCCGTTCAAATAGACGCAATAAATTAAAAAACGAATAATAAAAATTAGGTCGTTTTGCTGTTTTACCCCGTTAAAACGCAGATAAAGCTCAAAACGTCTGTTTTGCTAAAATAAGCATTTTCAAGCATTTTAGATCGTTGAAATCGTTCAAATAGAAGCAATATTAAATAAAAACGAATAATAAAAATTCGTCGTTTTTATGCTGTTTTACGCGTTAAACGCAGAATTTAAAGCTCAAAAGGCTGGTTTGCTAAAATAAGCATTTTCAAGCATTTTAGATCGTTGAAATCGTTCAAATAGACGCAATATTAATAAAAACGAATAATAAAAATTTGTCGTTTTTATGCTGTTTTACGCGTTAAAACGCGATTAAAGCTCAAAACGTGCTGTTTTGCTAAAATAAGCATTTCAAGCATTTTAGATCGTTGAAATTGTTCAAATGGACGCAATATTGATAAAAACGATTAATAAAAATTTCGTCGTTTTTTTGCTGTTTTACGCGTTAAAACGCAGATTAAACTCAAAACGTGCTGTTTTGCTAAAATAAGCATTTTCAAGCATTTTAGATCGTTGAAATCGTTCAAATAGAAGCAATATTAATAAAAACGTAATAAAAATTCGTCGTTTTTATGCTGTTTACGCGTTAAAACGCAGATTAAAACTCAAACGTGCTGTTTTGCTAAAAAAACATTTTCAAGCATTTAATGTTGAAATCGTTCAAATAGACGCAATAAAATAAAAACGAATAATAAAAATTTCCGTCGTTTTATGCTGTTTTTACGCGTTAAAACGCAGAATAAAGCTCAAAACGTGCTGTTTTGCTAAAAAAAGCATTTTCAAGCATTTTAGATCGTTGAAATCGTTCAAATAGGCAATATTAATAAAAACGAATAATAAAAATTTCGTCGTTTTATGCTGTTTTACGCGTTAAACGCAGATTAAAAACTCAAAACGCTGTTTTGCTTTTAAAAAAAGCATTTTCAAGCATTTTAGATCGTTGAAATCGTTTTAAAAAAGAAGCAATATTAATAAAAACGAATAATAAAAAAATTTATCGTTTTTATGCTGTTTTACGCGTTAAAACGCAGATTAAAAACTCAAAACGTGCTGTTTTGCTAAAATAAACATTTTCAAGCATTTTAGATCGTTGAAATCGTTCAAATAGACGCAAATATTAATCAAAAACGAATAATAAAATTTCGTTGTTTTTATGCTGTTTTACGCGTTAAAACGCGATTAAAAACTCAAAACGTGCTGTTTTGCTAAAATATAGCATTTTCAAGCATTTTTAGATCGTTGAATCGTTTTAAATAGACGCAATATTAATAAAAACGAATAATAAAAATTCGTCGTTTTATGCTGTTTTACGCGTTAAAAAGCAGATTAAAGCTCAAAACGTGCTGTTTTGCTAAAATAAGCATTTTCAAGCTTTTTGATCGTTGAAATGTTCAAATAAACAATATTAATAAAAGAATTAAAAAAAACGTCGTTTTTTTTGCTGTTTTACGCGTTAAACGCAGATTAAACCAAAACGTGCTGTTTTGCTAAAATTACATTTTCAAGCATTTTAGATCGTTGAAATCGTTCAAATAGAAGCAATATTAATAAAACGAAAAATAAAAAAATTGTCGTTTTATGCTGTTTTTACGCGTTAAAAAGCAGATTAAAGCTCAAAAAGTGCTGTTTTTCTTAAACATTTTAAACTTTTTGATCGTTGAAATCGTTCAAATAGACGCAATATTAATAAAAACGAATAATAAAAATTTTGGGCGTTTTTAGCTGTTTTTCGCGTTAAAAAGCAGATTTAAACTAAAACGTGCTGTTTTTCTAAAAAAAGCATTTCCCAAACATTTTAGATCTTGAAATCGTTCAAATAGAAACAATATTAATAAAAAAAGAATAAAAAAATTCGTGTTTTATGCTTTTTTTACCCCGTTCGCAGTTAAAACTCAAAACGTGCTGTTTTGCAAAATAAAAACATTTTCAAGCATTTTTAATCGTTGAAATCGTTCAAATAGCGCAATAAAAATAAAAACGAATAATAAAAATTTTGTCGTTTTATGCTGTTTTGCGTTAAAACCTAAAACCCAAAAAGGGTGTTTCTAAAATAAGCATTTTCAAAACATTTTAATCGTTGAAATCGTTCAAATAAAGCAATATTAATAAAAACGTAATAAAAATTTATGTTTTTTTGCTGTTTTTCCTAAAACGCAGATTAAAAATCAAAACGTGCTGTTTTTGCTAAAATAAGCATTTTCAAGCATTTTTTGATGTTTTCGTTCAAATAGGCAATATTAATAAAAAAGAAAATAAAAAAATTTGTCGTTTTATCTTTTACGCGTTAAAACGCAGATTAAACCAAAACGTGCTGTTTTTGCCAAAATAAGCATTTTCAAGCATTTTAGTCCGGGTTTTTTGGAAAAAAAATCGTTTTCCAAAAAATTAAAAAAACCGGGGGGGGGGGGGGGGGGGAAAAAAAAAAAAAAAAAAAAAAAAAAAAAAAAAAAAAAAAAAAAAAAAATTTTTTTAAAACGAAAAAAAAAAAAAAATTAAAAAAAATTTTTTTTTTCCGGGGTTTTCCAAAACGGGTTTTTTAAAAACTTTTGTTTTAACGGCGTTAAAACGCCAAAAAAAAAAAAAAAAAAATTAAAAAAAAAATCAAAACCCCGGGGTTTTTTTGCTTTTTTGGGGGGGTTTTGCCCCCCAAAAAAAAAAATTTAAAAGC
>NW_027049731.1:0-4197 GCF_025399875.1 Dalotia coriaria
GCGGACTTTAATCTGCAACGCAAAAAAACATAAAAAAGAGAAATTTTTTTTATTCGTTTTTTTTAATTTCTTCTTTTGAACGTTTCACGATCTTGCGAAAATCTTATTTTAGCAAAACAGCACGTTTTGATCTTTAATCTGCGTTTTAACCCTAAAAAAATAAAACGACGATTTTTATTTTTCGTTTTATTAAAATTGCCCTTTTTAACGTTTTAACGATCAAAAAGCTTGAAAATCTTATATTAGCAAAACGCCCTTTTTACTTTAATTCGTTTCGCGTAAAACCATAAAAAAAGACGAATTTTTTTTTTTATTTGTTTTTTTAAAATTGTTCATTTGAAAGGTTTCCCTAAAATCGAAAATGCTTTTTTTTGCAAAACAGCCGTTTGGCAATCTGCGTTTCAACCCTAAAACCAAAAAAGGCGATTTTTATTTCGCTTTTATTAATTGATTTTTAACGTTTCCGATTAAAATGCGAAAGTTTTTTTTGCAAAACAGCCCTTTTGGCTTTTTTGGTTTTAACGCGTAAAACAGCTAAAACGACGAAATTTTTATTATTCGTCTTTTTATTTAAATTTCGTCTATTTGAACGATTTCAACTCAAAAAGCTTGAAAATTTTTTTAGCAAAACAGCACGTTTTTAGCAAAACTGCGTTTGCGTAAAACCTAAAAAAAACGAAATTTTTATTTTGTTTTTTTTTTAAAATTTTCGTCAGAAAGATTTCAACGATCTAAAATGCTTGAAAATGCTTATTTTAAAAAAACACGGGGGCTTTTCTCGTTTTTCGCGTAAAACAGCATAAAAACGGATTTTTTTTTTTATTCGTTTTTTTTTTAATTGCTTCTATTTGAACGTTTCAACGTCTTAAATGCGAAAAAGTTTTTTTAACAAAAACAGCGTTTGGCAATTCGTTTTAACTCGTAAAACAGCATAAAAAAAGTCAGATTTTTTTATTATTTTTTTATTTAAAATTTCGTTATTTGAAAGATTTCAACGATCAAAATCGAAAATGCTTTTTTGCAAAAAAAACCCTTTTTGGGTTTTTCCCGGGTTTTGCGTAAAACAGCAAAAAAGGCTTTTATTTTTCGTTTTTTTTTTGCGTCTGTTGAAAATTTTACGATCAAAAGGGGTGCTTTTTGGGAAAAAGCCGTTTGGGGGGCTTTAATCGCGTTTTAACGCGTAAAACACATAAAAAAACGATTTTTATTATTCGTTTTTTTAATATTGCTTCTATCTGAACGATTTCAACGATTAAAATGTTTGAAAATGCTTATTTTTAAAAAAACAGCACGTTTGAGCTTTAATCCGTTTTAACTCGTAAAACACATAAAACGACAAAATTTTTTTTATTCGTTTTTTTTTAAATTGCGTCTTTTGAACATTTTAACGATCAAAATCGAAAATGCTTTTTTGCAAAACAGCCGTTTTGGCTTTATTCTGCGTTTTTTAACCCTAAAACACATAAAACGGCAGGAATTTTTTTTTTCGTTTTTTTTTTAAATTGCGGTTTTGCGGTTTCCCTTAAATGCGAAAATGCATTTTAGCAAAACAGCCCTTTTTAGTTTAATCTGCGTTTTAAAAACGCTAAAAAAATCAATTTTTTTTTTCGTTTTTTTTAATATTGCGTCTTTTGAACGTTTCAACGATCTAAAATGCGAAAATGCTTATTTTTAAAAAACGCACGTTTTTTTTAGCTTTAATCTGCGTTTTTAAGGTAAAAAAGAAAAAAGACGATATTTTTTTTATTGATTAATATTCGTTTGAACGTTTCAAAACTCTAAAATGCTTGAAAATCTTATTTTAAAAAACAGCACGTTTGGCTTTTCCGGTTTAACCCTAAAACGCAAAAAAAACGTTTTTTTTTTTTTTTTATTTTTTTATTTGAAAGTTTTCCGATCAAAAAGCTTAAAGGCTTATTTTAGCAAAACAGCGTTTTGAGCTTTTCTTTGGGTTTTCGCGAAAACCATAAAACGGAAATTTTATTTTTGTTTTATTAAATTTTTTTTGAACGGTTCCGATTTAAAAAGCTTGAAAATGCTTATTTTAGCAAAAAAGCCGTTTTGGCAAACTCCCTTTTGCGCACATAAAACGCAATTTTTTTTTATTCGTTTTTTTTTTTTGCTTCTATTTGAACGTTTCAACGTCTTGTTTGAAAATGCTTATTTTAACCAGCACGTTTTTGGGGAATCTGCGGTTTAACCGTAAAACGCTAAAACGACGATTTTATTATTCGTTTTAATGATTCTATTTGAACGCCCGATCTAAAAAAATTGAAAATGCTTATTTTAGCAAAAAAGCATTTTTAGCTTTAATCGGGTTTTCGTAAAAACCCTAAAACGCAAATTTTTTTTCTTTTTTTTAAAATTGGTTTTTGCGTTTTAACGATCTAAAAAGCTTGAAAATGCTTATTTTAGCAAAACGCTTTGTTTTCGGTTTCCTCGTAAAACGCAAAAAAAGTGTTTTATTTTTGATTTATTAATTTGCGTCTTTTGAACGATTTCAACGATCTAAAAGCGAAAAAATTTTTAAAAAAGCCCTTTAAGCTTTTTCGTTTTTGCGGAAAAACTAAAAAAGCGTTTTTTTTTTCGTTTTTTTTGTTTCATCTTTTGGTTTCCCATCTGATTTTTTCAAAAAGCCCTTTTTTGGGTTTAATCTGCGTTTTTTAATCGAAAAAATAAAAACGGGAATGCTTGAAAATGCTTATTATAGCAAAACAGCACGTTTTGAGCTTTAATCTGCGTTTTAACGCGTAAAACGGCATAAAACGACGAAATTTTTATTATTTGTTTTTATTAATATTGCTTCTATTTGAACGATTTCAACGATCTAAAATGCTTGAAAATGCTTATTTTTTAGCAAAACAGCACGTTTTGAGCTTTAATCTGCGTTTTAACGCGTAAAACAGCATAAAAACGACGAATTTTTTATTATTCGTTTTATAATATTGCGTCTATTTGAACGATTTCAGCGATCTAAAATGCTGAAAATGCTTATTTTAGCAAAACAGCACGTTTTGAGCTTTATTCTGCGTTTTAACGCGAAACAGCATAAAAACGACGAAATTTTTTATTATTCGTTTTTTTTTTTATTGCGTCTATTTGAACGATTTCAACGATTAAAATGCTTGAAAATGCTTATTTTAGAAAACAGCACGTTTTGTGCTTATTCTCCGCGTTTTTAAAGCGTAAACAGCATAAAAACGACGAAATTTTTTTATTCGTTTTTATTTTATTGCGTCTATTTGAACGATTTCAACGATCTAAAATGCTGAAACTGCTTATTTTAGCAAAAAGCACGTTTTGAGCTTTAATCTGCGTTTTACGCGTAAAACAAACATAAAACCACGAATTTTTATTATTTGTTTATTAATATTGCTTCTATTTGAACGATTTCAACGATCTAAATGCTTGAAATGCTTATTTTAGCAAAACAGCACGTTTTGAGCTTTTTAAACTGCGTTTTAACGCGTAAAACAGCATAAAAAACGACGAAATTTTTATTATTCGTTTTTATTAATATGCGTCTATTTGAACGTTTCAACGATCTAAAACGCTTGAAAATGTTTTTTTTAGCAAAACAGCACGTTTTTAGTTTAATCTGCGTTTTAACGCGAAAAAAGCATAAAACGACGAATTTTTATTATTCGTTTTTATTAATATTACCTATTTGAACGATTTCAACGATCTAAAATGTTTGAAAATGTTTTTTTTAACAAAAAAAGCACGTTTTGAGTTTAATCTGCGTTTTAACTCGTAAAACAGCATAAAACGACGAAATTTTATTATCCGTTTTTTTTAAATTTTTGCGTCTATTTGAACGATTTCAACGATCTAAAATGCTTGAAAATGCTTATTTTAGCAAAACAGCACGTTTTGAGCTTTATTCTGCGTTTTAACGCGTAAAACAGCATAAAACGACGAAATTTTTATTCGTTTTTATTTTATGCGTCTATTTGAACGATTTCAAAGATCTAAAATGCTTGAAAATGCTTATTTTAGTAAAACAGCACGTTTTGAGTTTAATCTGAGTTTTAACGCGTAAAAGCATAAAAACGACGAATTTTTTATTATTCGTGTTTTTAATATTGTTCTATTTGAACGATGTCAACGATCTAAAAAAGCTTGAAAAGGCTTATTTTAGCAAAACAGCACGTTTTATTTAATCTGCGTTTTTGCAAACACTAAAAACGAAGAAAT
>NW_027049732.1:0-4196 GCF_025399875.1 Dalotia coriaria
CTTTTTTAAAAAAAAATAAAAAGTTTTTACCTTTTTGCTTAAAAGCAAATAAAGTAAACGTTTTTTAAAAAAAATTTTTAAGATTTTTAACCCTTTTAAACGTTTAAATGAAAAATTAAAAAAAAAATAAAAAAAATTTTCTTTTTTGCTTTTTTGCTTCCGTTAAAATCAAAAGGCATTTTAAAAAAGCATTTTTGCTTTTAGTGTTAAACGTTAAAAAAAATTAAAAAAAAAATAAAAAACGCTTTTTTTTTGTTTTTTCCTTAAAAAAGCAATTAAACTAAAAAGTGCTGTTTTGCAAAAAAAATTTTAAGATTTTAATTTTCGTTAAAAAGGGTTTTAAAAAAAAAATAAAAACTGCGTTTTTTTAGCTTTTTAGCTTAAAACCGTTAAATCAAAAGGCTTTTTAAAAAATAAATTTTTCCTTTTTGTGTTGAAACGTTAAAAAAGCCCAAATTTAAAAAAAAACGTTAAAATTTTTTTTGGTTTTGCGTTAAAACCAAAAAGTCAAAAGGCTTTTTTAAAAAAGATTTTAAATTTTTTCGTTGAAAACGTTAAAAAAAAGCAAATTTAAAAAAAACGTATTTTTGTTTTATTTTTTACCTTTAAAACGAATTAAAAAAAGCTTTTTTAAAAAAGCTTTTAAAAATTTTTCGTTAAAACGTTAAAAAAACGCAATAAAAAAAAACGAAATAAAAAAAAAGCTTTTAGCTTTTTTCCTTTTTTAAAAAATTAAAAAAAAGTTGGGTTTTTTAAAAAAAAGCTTTTTTAAACTTTTAGCGTTAAACGCAAATAAAGCAAATTTCGAAAATAAAATTTCGGTTTTTTGTTTTTACGTTTTAAAACCAATTAAAAAAAACGGGTTTTTAAAATGCTTTTAAGCTTTTAACGTTAAAACGCAAATAAAACTTTAAAAAAAAAGTTAAAAAAATTTTTTTCGTTTTGCGTTAAAACCCGTTAAAAACCCAAAAATTTTTTAAAAAAAAAAATTTTCTTTTTATCCTTTAAAAACGCAAAAACGCAAATTAATAAAAACGGTTAAAAAAAAGCTTTTAGGTTTTTTGCGTTAAAAAAACACGCAATATTAATAAAAACGAATAATAAAATTTCGTCGTGTTTATGCTTGTTTTACGCGATAAAACGCAGATTAAAACTCAAAAACGTGCTGTTTTGCTGCAAAATAAAAGCATTTTCAGCATTTTAGATCGTTGAAATCGTTCAAATAGAAGCAATATTAATAAAAACGAATAATAAAAAATTCGTCACGTTTTTATGCTGTTTTACGCGTTAAAACGCAGATTATCAAAACGTGCTGTTTTTGCTAAAATAAGCATTTTCAAGCATTTTTAGATCGTTGAAATCGTTAAATAAACAATATTAATAAAACACGAATAATAAAATTTCGTCCTTTTTATGCTGTTTTACGCTTTAAAAACGCAGATTAAAACTCAAAACGCGTGCTGTTTTGCTAAAAATAAGCATTTTCAAGCATTTTAGATCGTTGAAATCGTTCAAATATGGAAACAATATTAATAAAAACAGATAATAAAAATTTGTCGTTTTTTACGCTGTTTTTACTCGTTAAAACGCAGATTAAAACTCGAAACGTGCTGTTTTGCTAAAATAAACATTTTCAAGCATTTTAGATCGTTGAAATCACGTTCAAATAGACGCAATATTAATAAAAACCAATAATAAAAAATTCGTCGTTTTTATGCTGTTTTTACGCGTTAAAACGCAGATTAAAAACTCAAAACATTGTATTTTGCTAAAATAAGCATTTTCAAGCAATTTAGATCGTTGAAATCTTTCAAAATAGAAGGAATAATAATAAAAAACGAATAATAAAAATTCGTCGTTTTTATGCTTTTTACGCGGTGAAACGCAGATTAAAGCTCAAAACGTGCTGTTTTGCTAAAATAAGCATTTTCAAAAAAAGATTTTTAGATCGTTGAAATCGTTCACATAGAAGCAATAGTAATAAAACGAATAATAAAAAATTCGTCGTTTTATGCTGTTTTACGCGTTAAAACGCAGATTAAAGCTCAAAACGGCTGTTTTTCTAAAAAAGCATTTTTTTAAACATTTTAGATCGTTTAAATGTTTTTAAAAAGAGCAATATTAATAAAAAAAATAATAAAAAAATTGTCTTTTTTATGCTGTTTTTTCGCTTTTAAAGAATTAAAAAATCAAAAAGTCTGTTTTCAAAATAAAACATTTTTTAAGCATTTTAACTTTAAATCGTTTAAATAGAGCAATATTAATAAAAAAAAATAATAAAATTCGTCTTTTATGCTGTTTTACGGGTTAAAAAAGCAAATAAACTCAAAAAGTGCTGTTTTGCTAAAATAAAAATTTTTAAACATTTTGATCGTTTAAATCGTTCAAATGGCAATATTAATAAAACGAATAATAAAAAAATTTGTCGTTTTATGCTGTTTTTCGCCCTTAAAAAAGCAGAATAAAATAAAACGGGTGTTTTTTTTAAAATAAGCATTTTCAAGCATTTTAGATCGTTGAAATCGTTCAAATGACGCAATATTAAAAAAAACGAATAAAAAAAATTCGTCGTTTTTTTGCTGTTTTACGCGTTAAAAAGCAGATTAAACTCAAAACGGCTGTTTGCTAAAAAAAGCAATTTTTAAGCATTTTAGACGTTGAAATCGTTCAAATAGAGCAATATTTAAAAAAAACGAATAATAAAAAAATTTGTCGTTTTATGCTGTTTTACGCGTTAAAACGCAGATTAAAGCTCAAAAAGTGCTGTTTTGCTAAAATAAGCATTTTTAAGCATTTTAGAACGTTTAAATCGTTCAAATAGAAGCAATAATAAAAACGAATAAAAAATTCGTCGTTTTATGCTGTTTACGCGTTAAAACGCAGATTAAAGCTCAAAAAATGCTGTTTTGCTAAAATAAGCATTTTCAAGCATTTTAGATCGTTGAAATCGTTCAAATAGAGCAAAATTTTAAAAAAAACAATAATAAAAATTTGTCGTTTTTTTGCTTTTTTACGTTAAAAAGCAGATTAAAACTCAAAAGTGCTGTTTTGCTAAAATAAGCATTTTCGCATTTTGATCGTTGAAATCGTTCAAATAAAATATTTAAAAAAAACGGTAATAAAAATTTGTCGTTTTATGCTGTTTACCCTTAAAACGCAGTTAAAACTCAAAAGTGCTGTTTTGCTAAAAAAAAGCATTTTCCATTTTTGATCGTTGAAATCGTTCAAATAGAAGCAATATTAAAAAAACGAATAATAAAAAATTTCGTCGGCTGTTTTTCGCGTTAAAACCCGATTAAACTCAAAAAGTGCTGTTTTAAAAAAAAACTTTTCAAAACATTTTAGATCGTTGAAATCGTTAAATAGAACAATATTAAAAAAAAACGAATAATAAAATTTTGTCTTTTATGCTTTTTTTCGCTTTAAAACCGATTAAAACCAAAACTCTGTTTTGCAAAAAAAAACATTTTTACATTTTTGACGTTGAAATCGTTTAAAAGGGGCTATTAATAAAAACGAATAATAAAAAATTCGTCTTTTATGTGTTTTACGCGTTAAAAAACAGAAAAAATAAAACGTGCTGTTTTGCTAAAATAACATTTTTTAACATTTTGATCGTTGAAATCGTTCAAAAAGACGCAATAAATAAAACGAATAATAAAAAAATTTCCTCGTTTTATGCGTTTTGCGTTAAAACGCAGAATAAAAATCAAAACGTGCTGTTTTTTTAAAATAAACATTTTCAAACATTTGTGTTGAAATCGTTCAAAAGACCAATAAAAAAAAAAAAAAAAATTTCTCGTTTTTTTGCTGTTTTACGCGTTAAACCGAATAAAGCTCAAAACGTGTTTTTTGCTAAAATAAGCATTTTTGCATTTTAGATCGTTGAAATCGTTAAAGAAGCAATATTAATAAAAACGAAAAATAAAAATTTTGCTTTTTTTTTGTTTTGGGTTTTAAACCCGGGGTTTTTAAAAAACGCAAATTTAAATTTAAAAAAGCTTTTCAAAAAAAAAGGGGGGGTTTTTTTTTTTTTTCTGTTTTGCTAAAAAATTTTAAGCATTTTTTTCCAAAAAAAAAATTTTTTAAAAGGATTTTTCCCCTTCCAAAAAAACCGTTTTTTTTAACAAAGGAAAAAAAAAGGGCCAAAAAAAAATTTTTTTAAAAAAAAAAAAATTTTGAAAAAAAACCAAAAA
>NW_027049733.1:0-4192 GCF_025399875.1 Dalotia coriaria
AGCACGTTTTGGTTTAATCTGCGTTTTTAACGCAAAACAGCATAAAAACGACGAATTTTTATTATTCGTTTTTTTTTAATATTGCTTCTATTTGAACGATTTCAACGATCTAAAATGCTTGAAAATGCTTTTTTTTAGCAAAAAAAGCACGTTTTGAGCTTTTTAAACTGCGTTTTAACGCGTAAAAAAGCATAAAAACAACGAATTTTTATTATTCGTTTTTATTAATATTGCTTCTATTTGAACGATTTCAACGATCTAAAAAAGCTTGAAAATGCTTATTTTAGCAAAACAGCACGTTTTGAGCTTTAATATGCGTTTTAACGCGAAAACAGCATAAAAAAAGACGAATTTTTATTATTCTTTTTTTAATATTGCGTCTATTTGAACGATTTCAACAATCTAAAATGCTTGAAAATGTTTATTTAGCAAAACAGCACGTTTTGAGCTTTAATCTGCGTTTTAACGCGTAAAATAGCATAAAACAACGAATTTTTTTTTATTCGTTTTTATTAATATTGCTTCAAATTTTAACGATTTCAACAATCTAAAATGCTTGAAAATGCTTATTTTAGCAAAACAGCACGTTTTTTAGCTTTTTTCTGCGTTTTAACGCGTAAAACAGCATAAAAACGACGAAATTTTTATTATTCGTTTTTATTAATATTGCTTCTATTTGAACGATTTAACGGGTCTAAAAAAGCTTGAAAATGCTTATTTTAAAACAAAAACAGCACGTTTTGAGTTTAATCTGCGTTTTAACGCGTAAAACAGCATAAAAAAGACGAAATTGTTATTATTCGTTTTTATTAATATTGCGTCTATTTGAACGATTTCAACGATCTAAAATGCTTGAAAAATGCTTATTTTAGCAAAAACAGCACGTTTTGAGCTTTATTCTGCGTTTTAACGCGTAAAACAGCATAAAAACGACGAAATTTTTATTATTCGTTTTTATTTTTATTGCGTCTATTTGAACAATTTCAACGATCTAAAATGTTTATTTTAGCAAAACAGCACGTTTTGAGCTTTTAATCTGCGTTTTAACGCGTAAAAAAGCATAAAACACGAATTTTTATTATTCGTTTTTATTTATTGCTCTATTTGAACGATTTCAACATCTAAAATGCTTGAAAATGCTTATTTTAGCAAAAACAGCACGTTTTGAGCTTTAATCTGCGTTTTAACGCGTAAACAGCATAAAAACGACGAAATTTTATTATTCGTTTTTATTAATATTGCTTCTATTTGAACGATTTCAACGATCTAAAATGCTTGAAAATGCTTATTTTAGCAAACAGCACGTTTTGAGCTTTAATCTGCGTTTTAACGCGTAAAACAGCATAAAACGACAAATTGTTATTATTCGTTTTTATTAATATTGCTCTATTTGAACGATTTCAACGATCTAAAATGCTTGAAAATGCTTATTTTAGCAAAACAGCACGTTTTGAGTTTTATTTGCGTTTAACGCGTAAAACAAGCATAAAAACGACGAATTTTTATTATTCTTTTTATTATTGCGTCTATTTGAACATTTCAAATCTAAAACTTAAAATGTTTATTTTAGCAAAACAGCACGTTTTGAGCTTTAATCTGCGTTTTAACGCGTAAAAAGCATAAAACACGAATTTTTATTATTCGTTTTTATTAATATTGCTCATTTGAACGCATTTAAACGATTTCAACGGGATCTAAAATGCTTGAAAATGCTTTACTTTAGCAAAACAGCACGTTTTGATGTTTTTAATCTGCGTTTTAACGTAAAACAGCATAAAATGACGAAATTTTTATTATCTGTTTTTATTAATATTGCTTCTATTTGGAAGATTTCAACGATCTAAAATGCTTGAAAATGCTTTATGTAGCAAAACAGCACGTTTTGAGCTGTAATCTGCGTTTTAACGCGCGTAAAACAGCATAAAATGACGATTTTTTATTATCTGTTTTTATTAATATTGCGTCTATTTGAACGATTTCCCAAACGATCTAAAATGCTTGAAAATGTTTATTTTAGCAAAACAGCACGTTTTGAGCTTTAATCTGCGTTTTAACGCGTAAAACAGCATAAAAACGACGAAAATTTTATTATTCGTTTTTATTAATATTGCTTCTATTTGAACGATTTCAACGATCTAAAATGCTTGAAAATGCTTATTTTAGCAAAACAGCACGTTTTGAGCTGTAATTGCGTTTTAACGCGCGTAAAACAGCATAAAAACGACGATTTTTATTATTCGTTTTTATTAATATTGCGTCTATTTGAACGATTTCAACGATCTAAAATGCTTGAAAATGCTTATTTTCAGCAAAAACAGCACGTTTTGAGCTTTAATCTGCGTTTCAACGCGCAAAACAGCATAAAACGACGAATTTTTATTATTCGTTTTTATTAATATTGCGTCTATTTGAACGATTTCAACGATCTAAAATGCTTGAAAATGCTTATTTTAGCAAAACAGCAATGTTTTGAGCTTTATTCTGCGTTTTAACGCGTAAACAAAAGCATAAAAACGACAAATATTTTATTATTCGTTTTTATTTTATTGCGTCTATTTGAACGATTTCAACGATCTAAAATGCTTGAAAAATGCTTATTTTCAGCAAAACAGCACGTTTTGAGTTTTAATATGCGTTTTAACGCGTAAAAAACAGCATAAAACGACGAATTTTATTATTCGTTTTTATTTTAATTGCGTCGGTTTGAACGATTTCAACGATCTAAAATGCTTGAAAATGTTATTTTAGCAAAAAAAGCACGTTTTTAGTTTTAATAGCGTTTTTAAAGGAAAACAGCATAAAACGACGAAAATTTTTTTATTCTTTTTTTAATATTCTTCTATTTGAACGATTTCAAAATTAAAATGCTTGAAAATGTTTTTTGGGGAAAAAAGACGTTTTTAGTTTTAACGCGTTTTAACGCGTAAAAAGCATAAAAAAACGAATTTTTTTTTTATTCGTTTTTATTAAAATTGCTTCATTTGAACGATTTCAACATCTAAAATGCTTGAAAAAGTTATTTTAGCAAAACAGCACGTTTTGAGCTTTTTCTGCGTTTTAACGCGTAAAAAAGCAAAAAAACAAAATTTTTATTATTCGTTTTTTTTTTTATTTCTTTTATTTGAACGATTTAACGATCTAAAATGCGAAATTTTTTTTTAGCAAAACAGCACGTTTTGAGTTTAATCTGCGTTTTAACGCGTAAAAAGAAAAAACGACGAATTTTTATTATCTTTTTTTAATATTGCTTTTATTTGAACGATTTCAACGATCTAAAATGCTTGAAAATGCTTATTTTAGCAAAACAGCACGTTTTGAGCTTTTAATCTGCGTTTTAACGCGTAAAACAGCATAAAAAACGACGAATTTTTATTATTCGTTTTTATTAATATTGCTTTCTATTTGAACGATTTCAAAAGATCTAAAATGCTTGAAAATGCTTTATTTTAGCAAAACAGCACGTTTTTAGCTTTAATCTGCGTTTTAACGGGTAAAACAGCATAAAAACGACGATTTTTTATTATTTGTTTTTATTAATATTGCGTCTATTTGAACGATTTCAACGATCTAAAATGCTTGAAAATGCTTATTTTAGCAAAACAGCACGTTTTGAGCTTTAATCTGCGTTTTAACGCGTAAAACAGCATAAAAACGACGAATTTTTATTATTCGTTTTTATTAATATTGTTTCTATTTTGAACGATTTCAAGATTAAAATGCTTGAAAATGCTTATTTTAGCAAAACAGCAAAGTTTTGAACTTTTATTCTGCGTTTTAACGCGTAAAACAGCATAAAACGACGAAATTTTATTATTCGTATTTTTTTATTGCGCCCATTTAAAAGATTTCAAGATCTAAAATGCTTGAAAATGCTTATTTTAGCAAAACAGCACGTTTTGAGCTTTAATCTGCGTTTTAACGCAAAAACAGCATAAAAAATTTCGAATTTTTTTTTTATCGTTTTTATTAATATTGCTTCTATTTAAACGATTTCAACGATCTAAAATGCTTGAAAATGTTATTTTGCAAAACAGCCGTTTTGAGTTTTAATCTGCGTTTTAACGCGTAAAACAGCATAAAACGACGAAATTTTTATTATTCGTTTTATTAATATTGCTTCTATTTGAACGATATCAACGATCTAAAATGCTTGAAAATGCTTATTTTAGCAAAACAGCAGATTAATCGGTTT
>NW_027049734.1:0-4190 GCF_025399875.1 Dalotia coriaria
GCCCCTTTTGATCGTTGAAATCGTTCAAAAGAGCAATAAAAATAAAAACGAATAATAAAAATTTCGTCGTTTTATGCGTTTTCGCTTAAAACGCAGATTGCTCAAAACGTGCTGTTTTTTTCTAAAATAAAAACATTTTCAAGCATTTTAGATCGTTGAAAAGTTCAAATAGACCAAAAATAATTTAAAAAAGAATAATAAAAATTCGTCATTTTATGCTGTTTTTCGCGTTAAAACGCAGATTAAACTCAAAACGTTTTTTCTAAAATAAACATTTTCAAGCATTTTAATCGTTGAAATCGTTCAAATGAAGCAATATTAATAAAAAAAAATAATAAAAAATTCGTGTTTTTTTGCTGTTTTTGCGTTAGAACGCAGATTAAACTCAAAACGTGCTGTTTTGCTAAAATAAGCATTTTCAAGCATTTTAGATCGTTGAAATCGTTCAAATAGACCCAAAATTAATAAAAAAGAATAATAAAAATTCGTCTTTTTTTTGCTGTTTACGCGTTAAAACGCGTTAAACTCAAAATCTGTTTTGCTAAAATAACTCAAAGCATTTTTGGAAATCGTTCAAAAAACGTAATAAAATAAAAAAGAATAATAAAAATTTCGTCGTTTTTTTTGCTGGCGTTAATACGCGAATAAAATAAAACGTGCTGTTTTGAAAATAAGCATTTTCAAGCATTTTAGATCGTTGAAATCGTTCAAATAGACGCAATATTAATAAAAAAGAATAATAAAATTTCGTCGTTTTTTTTGATGTTTTACGCGTTAAAAAGCAGATTAAAGCTCGAATCATGCTGTTTTTTCTAAAATAAGCATTTTTAAGCTTTAGATCGTTGAAATCGTTTAAATAGACGCAATAAAAATAAAAACAAATAATAAAATTTCGTCGTTTTATGCTTTTTTACGCGTTAAAACGCAAATAAAACTCAAAACTGCTGTTTTTCAAAAAAAACATTTTTTAAACATTTTAGATCGTTGAAATCGTTCAAATAGAAGCAATATTAAAAAAAAGAATAATAAAAAAATTTCGCGTTTTTATGCTGTTTTTTTGCGTTAAAAAGCAGATTAAACTCAAAACGTGCTGTTTTGCTAAAATAAGCATTTTTTGCATTTTTTGTCTTGAAATCGTTCAAATAGAAGCAATATTAATAAAAAAAGAATAATAAAAAAAACGTCGTTTTTTTCTGTTTTTCGCGTTAAAACGCGATTAACTCAAAACGTGCTGTTTTGCTTTTAAAAAAGCATTTTCAAGCATTTTAGATCGTTGAAATCGTTCAAATAGAAGCAATATTAATAAAAACGAATAATAATTTCGTCGTTTTTATGCTGTTTTAGGCGTTAAAACGCAGATTAAACTCAAAACGTGCTGTTTTGCTGAAGCCAAAGCATTTTCAAAGCATTTAGATCGTTGAAATCGTTCAAATAAGACGCAATATTAATAAAAAGAAGCGAATAATAAAAAATTCGTCGTTTTTTATGCTGTTTACGCATTTAAAAACGCAGATTAAAACTCAAAACGTGCTGTTTTTGCTAAAATAAGCATTTTCATTTTAGATCGTTGAAATCGTTCAAATAGAAGCAATATTAATAAAACGAATAATAAAAAAATTCGTCGTTTTTTATGTGCTGTTTTACGCGTTAAACGCAGATTAAAGCTCAAAACGTGCTGTTTGCTAAAATAAGCATTTTCAAGCATTTTAGATCGTTGAAATCGTTCAAATAGAAGTAATATTAATAAAAACGAATAATAAAAAATTCGTCGTTTTATGCTGTTTTACGCGTTAAAACGCAGATTAAAGCTTTCAAAACGTGCTTTGTTTTTGCTAAAAGATAAGCATTTTCAAGCATTTTAGATCGTTGGGAAATCGTTCAAATAGACGCAATAAAATAAAAACGAATAATAAAATTTCGTCGTTTTTATGCTTGTTTTACGCGCGTTAAAACGCGAATAAAGCTCAAAACGTGCTGTTTTGCTAAAATAAGCACTTTCAAACATTTTAGATCGTTTGAAATCGTTCAAATAGAAGCAATATTAATAAAAACGGAGTAATAAAATTCGCCGTTTTATGCTGTTTACGCGTTAAAACGCAGATTAAAACTCAAAACGTGCTCTTTTGCTAAAATAAGCATTTTCAAGCATTTTGGTCGTTGAAATCGTTCAAATAGACGCAATAGTGAAATAAAAAACGAATAATAAAAATTTCGTCGTTTTCATGCTGTTTTACGCGTTAAAACGCGAGATTAAAACTCAAAACAGTGCTGTTTTGCTGAAATAAGCATTTCAAGCATTTTAGATCGTTGAAATCGTTCAAATAGAAGCAATATTAATAAAAAAAGAATAATAAAAAAATTTGTCGTTTTTATGCTGTTTTACGCGTTAAAAAGCCGATTAAAAAAACAAAAAGTGCTGTTTTGCTAAAATAAGCATTTTCAAGCATTTTAGATCGTTGAAAAACGTTCAAAAAAGACCGCAATAAAAAAAAAAAACGAATAATTAAAAAATTTTGTTTTTAAAAGCTGTTTTACGCGTTAAAAAGGGAATAAAGCCCCCAAAACGTGCTGTTTTTTTTTCTAAAATAAGCACTTTCAAACATTTTTTGGGTCGTTGAAATCGTTTTAAAAAAGAAGCAATATTAATAAAAAAAAGAATAATAAAAAAATTTGCCGTTTTTTTGTTTTTTTACGCCCTTAAAAAAGCAGATTAAAACTCAAAAAAGTGCTGTTTTGCCAAAAAAAAGCATTTTAAAACTTTAAAATCGTTGGAAAAACGTTCAAAAAAACGGGAATATTAATAAAAAAAGAATAATAAAAAAATTTTGTCGTTTTTATGCTGTTTTACGCGTTAAAACGCAAAAAACTCAAAAAAGTGCTGTTTTTTCAAAAATAAGCATTTTCAAGCATTTTAGATCGTTGAAATCGTTCCCAAAAAGAAGCAATATTAATAAAAACGAATAATAAAAATTCGTCGTTTTTTTGTTTTATTACGCGTTAAAACGCAGATTTAAAACCAAAAAGTGCTGTTTTTTCTAAAAAAAAATTTTCAAGCATTTTTTGATCGTTGAAATCCTCTTCAAATGACGCAATATTAATTTAAAAAGGGAAAAAAAAAATTCGTCGTTTTTTTGTGTTTTTTTACGCGTTAAAACGCAGATTAAAAACTCAAAAAGTGTTTTTTTGCTAAAATAAAACATTTTCAAGCATTTTAGATCGTTGAAATCGTTCAAATAGAAGCAATATTAATAAAAAAAGAATAATTAAAAAATTTGTCGTTTTTTTTGCCCGTTTTACGCGTTAAAACCCCAGATTAAAGCTCAAAACGTGCTGTTTTGCTAAAATAAGCATTTTCAAGCATTTTTTGATCGTTGAAATCGTTCAAATAGAAACAATATTAATAAAAACAATAATAAAAAAATTCGTCGTTTTATGCTGTTTTACCAGTTAAAAAGAGATTAAACTCAAAAAGTGTTTTTTTTGCTAAAATAAACATTTTCAAGCATTTTAAAATCGTTGAAATCGTTCAAATAGACGCAATAAAAAAAAAAACGAATAATAAAAATTTCGTCGTTTTATGTTTTTTTCGCGTTAAAACGCAGAATAAAGCTCAAAAAGTGCTGTTTTGCTAAAATAAGCACTTTCAAACATTTTAGATCGTTGAAATCGTTTTAAATGGGGGCCCAAAAAAAATAAAAAACGAATAATAAAAATTTTGTCGTTTTTTTGCTGTTTTTGCGTTAAAACGCAGAATTTAAAAAACAAAACGTGCTGTTTTGCTAAAATAAGCATTTTCAAACATTTTAGATCGTTGAAATCGTTCAAAAAAGAAGCAATATTAATAAAAAAGAATAATAAAAAAAAACGTCGTTTTTATGCTGTTTTACCGCGTTAAAAAAAGCAGATTAAAACTCAAAACGTGCTGTTTTGCTAAAATAAAAGGGATTTTCAAGCATTTTAGATCCCCTTGAAATCCCCTTCAAATAGAAGCAATAAAAATAAAACGAATAATAAAAATTTTTCGTTTTTATGCCGTTTTACGCGTTAAAACGCCGGGTTTAAAATAAAAAAGTGCTGTTTTGCTAAAATAAGCATTTTCAAGCATTTTAGATCGTTGAAATCGTTCAAAAAAGACGCAATAAAATAAAAACGAATAATAAAAATTTCGTCGTTTTTATCGAAAGCGTTAA
>NW_027049735.1:0-4188 GCF_025399875.1 Dalotia coriaria
GTTTTTTAAAAAACGATAAAAAAACAAAAAATTTTTTTAAACGTTTTTTATTAATATTGCTCTATTTGAACGATTTTAACGTCTAAAATGCTTGAAAATGCTTATTTAGCAAAACAGCCGTTTGAGCTTTAATCGCGTTTTTAACGCGTAAACACATAAAAAAGACGAATTTTTATTATTCGTTTTTTTTAATTTTTTGCTTTTTTTGAACGATTTCAACGATCTAAAAAGCTTATTTTGAAACAGCACGTTTTGAGCTTTATTCTGCGTTTTAACGCGTAAAACAGCATAAAACGACAATTTTTATTATTCGTTTTTATTATATTGCTTCTTTTGAACGTTTCAACGATCTAAAAAAGCTTGAAAATGCATTTTGGGAAACGCACGTTTTGAGCTTTATTCTGCGTTTAACGCGTAAAAACAACATAAAAAAGACGAATTTTTTTATTCGTTTTTATTTATTGCTCTATTGAACGATTTACGATCTAAAATGCTTGAAAATGCTTATTTTAGCAAAACAGCACGTTTGAGCTTTAATCTGCGTTTTTAACGCGTAAAACAACATAAAACGACGTTTTAATTTTTCGTTTTTATTTTAAAATTGCTTTTATTTGAAAGATTTCAACGTCAAAATGCTTGAAAATGCTTTTTTTTAGCAAAACAGCACGTTTGAGCTTTAATCTGCGTTTTAACGCGTAAACAACATAAAACGACGAAATTTTTTTTATTTGTTTTATTAATTTGCTCTATTTGAACAATTTCAACGATCTAAAATGCTTTAAAATGCTTATTTTAGCAAAACAGCCGTTTTGAGCTTTAATCGCGTTTTTTAAAGCGTAAAACAGCATAAAAAAGACGAGTTTTTATTATTCGTTTTTATTAATATTGCTTCTATTTGAACGATTTCAACGATCTAAAATGGGGAAAATGCTTATTTTAGCAAAACAGCACGTTTTTAGCTTTATTCTGCGTTTTAACGCGTAAAACAACATAAAACGACGAAATTTTTATTATTCGTTTTTATTTTATTGCGTCTATTTGAACGATTTCAACGATCTAAAATGCTTGAAAATGCTTATTTTGCAAAACAGCACGTTTTGAGCTTTAATCAGCGTTTTAACGCGTAAAACAGCATAAAACGACGAAATTTTTATTATTTGTTTTATTAATATAGCGTCTATTTGAACGATTTCAACGATCTAAAATGCTTGAAAATGCTTATTTTAGCAAAACAGCACGTTTGAGTTTTTTAAACTGCGTTTTAACGCGTACAACAGTATAAAACGACGAATTTTTATTATTCGTTTTTTATTAATATTGCTTCTATTTGAACGATTTTAACGATCTAAAATGCTTGAAAAGCTTATTTTAGCAAAACAGCACGATTTGAGCTTTAATCTGCGTTTTAACGCGTAAAAAAGCATAAAAACGACGAAATTTTTATTATTTGTTTTATTAATATTGCGTCTTTTGGGAAAGATTTCAACGATCTAAAATGCTTGAAAATGCTTATTTTAGAAAAAAGCACGTTTTAGGGTTTATTCTGCGTTTAACGCGTAAAACGCATAAAAAAGACGAAATTTTTATTATTCGTTTTTATTTTTATTGCGTCTATTTGAACGATTTCGACGATCTAAAATGCTTGAAAATGCTTATTTTAGCAAAACAGCACGTTTTTAGCTTTAATCTGCGTTTTTAAAGCGTAAAACAGCATAAAAACGACGATTTTTATTATTCGTTTTCTATTAATATTGCGTCTATTTGAACGATTTCAACGATCTAAAATGCTGAAAATGCTTATTTTTGCAAAACAGCACGTTTTGAGCTTTTTAAACTGCGTTTTAACGCGTAAAACAGCATAAAACGACGAATTTTTATTATTCGTTTTTATTAATATTCTTCTATTTGAACGATTTCAACGATCTAAAATGCTGAAAATGCTTATTTTTTGCAAAACAGCACGTTTGGAGCTTTATTCTGCGTTTTAACGCGTAAAACAGCATAAAACGACGAATTTTTTATTCGTTTTATTAATATTGCTTCTATTCGAACGATTTCAACGATCTAAAATGCTTGAAAATGCTTATTTTTAGCAAAACAGCACGTTTTTAGCTTTATTCTGCGTTTTAACGCGTAAAACAGCATAAAACGACGAATTTTTATTATTCGTTTTTATTTTTTGCGTCTATTGAACGATTTCAAAGATCTAAAATGCTTGAAAATGCTTATTTTAGCAAAACAGCACGTTTTGAGCTTTTTAAACTGCGTTTTAACGCGTAAAACAGCATAAAAACGACGAGATTTTTATTATTCGTTTTATTAATATTCTCTATTTGAACATTTCAACGATCTAAAATGCTTGAAAATGCATTTTAACAAAACAGCACGTTTTGAGCTTTAATCTGCGTTTTAACGCGTAAAAACATAAAACGACGAAATTTTTATTATTTGTTTTTATTAATATTGCGTCTATTTGAACGATTTCAACGATCTAAAATGCTTGAAAATGCTTATTTTAGCAAAACAGCGTTTTGAGCTTTAATCTGCGTTTTAACGCGTAAAACAACATAAAAAAGACAGATTTTTATTATTCGTTTTATTAATGTGCTTCTATTTGAACGATTTTAACGATCTAAAATGCTTGAAAATGCTTATTTTAGCAAAACAGCACGTTTTTAGCTTTAATCTGCGTTTAACGCGTAAACAGCATAAAACGACGAATTTTATTATTCGTTTTTATTAATATTGCGTCTATTTGAACGATTTCAACGATCTAAAATGCTTGAAAATGCTTATTTTAGCAAAACAGCACGTTTGAGCTTTAATCTGCGTTTTAACGCGTAAAACAGCATAAAACGACGAAATTTTATTATTCGTTTTTTTTTTTTATGCGTCTATTTGAACGATTTCAACGATCTAAAATGTTTGAAAATGCTTATTTTAGCAAAACAGCACGTTTTGAGCTTTAATCTGCGTTTTAACGCGTAAAACAGCACATAAAACGACGAAATTTTATTATTCGTTTTTATTAATATTGCATCTATTTGAACGGTGCAACGATCTAGAATGCTTGAAAATGCTTATTTTAGCAAAACAGCACGTTTGAGATTTAATCTGCGTTTTAACGCGTAAAACAGCATAAAACGACGATTTTTTATTATTCGTTTTTATTAATATTGCTTCTATTTGAACGATTTCAACGATCTAAAATGCTTGAAAATGCTTATTTTAACAAAACAGCACGTTTTGAGCTTTAATCTGCGTTTTAACTCGTAAACAGCATAAAACGATAAATTTTTATTATTCGTTTTTATTAATATCTTCTATTTGAACGATTTCAACGATCTAAAATGCTTGAAAATGCTTATTTTAGCAAAACAGCACGTTTTGAGCTTTAATCTGCGTTTCAACGCGTAAAACAAGCATAAAACGACGAATTTTTTATTATTCGTTTTTATTAATATTGCGTCTATTTGAACGATTTCAGCGATCTAAAATGCTTGAAAATGCTTATTTTAGCAAAACAGCACGTTTTGAGCTTTAATCTGCGTTTTAACGCGTAAAACAGCATAAAAACGACAGAAATTTTTATTATTCGTTTTATTTTTTATTGCGACTATTTGAACGATTTCAACGATCTAAAATGCTTGAAAATGCTTATTTTAGCAAAACAGCACGTTTTGAGCTTTAATCTGCGTTTTAACGCTTAAAACAGCATAAAACGACGAAATTTTATTATTCGTTTTTATTAATATTGCTTCTATTTGAACGATTTCAACGATCTAAAATGCTTGAAAATGCTTATTTTAGCAAAACAGCACGTTTTGAGCTTTAATCTGCGTTTTAACGCGTAAAACAGCATAAAAACGACGAAATTTTATTATTCGTTTTATTAATATTGCGTCTGTTTGGAACGTTTCCAACGATCTAAAATGCTTGAAAATGCGTATTTTAGCAAAACAGCACGTTTTGAGCTTTAATCTGCGTTTTAACGCGTAAAACAGCATAAAAGCGACGATTTTTATTATTCGTTTTTATTAATATTTCGTCTATTTGAACGATTTCAACGTCTAAATGCTTGAAAATGCTTATTTTAGCAAAACGCACGTTTGAGCTTAATCGCGTTTTAACGCGTAAACAGCATAAAACGACGATTTTTATTATTCGTTTTATTAATATTGCTTCTAT
>NW_027049736.1:0-4184 GCF_025399875.1 Dalotia coriaria
AAAAAACGTGCTGTTTTTCTAAAATAAGCATTTTCAGCATTTTAGATCGTTGAAATCGTTCAAAAAGACGCAAATATTAAAAAAACAAATAATAAAATTTCGTCGTTTTATGCTGTTTTACGCGTTAAAACGCAGATTAATCTCAAAACGTGCTGCTTTTGCTAAAAAAAAGCATTTCAAGCATTTTTAGATCGTTGAAATCGTTCAAATAGAAGCAATATTAATAAAACGAATAATAAAAAATTCGTCGTTTTTTTGCTGTTTTATGCGTTAAAACGCAGATTAAAGCCCCAAAACGTGCTGTTTTGCCAAAAATAAGCATTTTCACGCATTTTAGATCGTTGAAATCGTTCAAATAGACGCAATAAAATAAAAACGAATAATAAAAATTTCGTCGTTTTATGCTGTTTTACGCGTTAAAACGCAGATTAAAGCTCAAAACGTTTCTGTTTTGCTAAAATAACAATTTTCAAGCATTTGATCGTTGAAATCGTTCAAATAGACACAATATTAATAAAAACGAATAATAAAAATTTCGTCGTTTTATTGTTTTACGCTAAAACGCTGATTAAAGCTCAAAACGTGCTGTTTTGCTAAAATAAGCATTTTCAAGCATTTTAGATCGTTGAAATCGTTCAAATAGACGCAATATTAATAAAAACGAATAATAAAAAAATTTGTCGTTTTATGCTGTTTTACGCTAAACGCAGATTAAAGCTCAAAAAGTGCTGTTTTGCTAAATAAGCATTTTCAAGCATTTTAGACGTTGAAATCGTTTTAATAGAAGCAATATTTAAAAAAAACAAATAATAAAATTTTGTCGTTTTTATGTTGACCGCGTTAAAACGCAGATTAAAAGCTCAAAACGTGCTGTTTTGCTAAAATAAGCATTTTCAAGCATTTTAGATCGTTGAAATGTTCAAATAGAAGCAATATTAATAAAAACGAATAATAATAAATTCGTCGTTTTTATGCTGTTTTTCCCCGTTAAAACGCAGATTAAAGCTCAAAACGTGCTGTTTTGCTAAAATAAGCATTTTCAAGCGGGGATCGTTGAAACGTTCAAATAGACGCAATAAAAAAAAAAAAACGAATAATAAAAATTTGTCGTTTTTATGCTGTTTTACGCGTTAAAACGCAGATTAAAAGCTCAAAAGTTTTTTGGGTAAAAAAAATTTTCGCCCTTTTAGATCGTTTTAAATCCCTTCAAAACCCCAATTTAATAAAAAAGAATAAAAAATTCCCCGTTTTTTTGCTGTTTTGCCAAAACGCTTATTAAAACTCAAAATGCTGTTTTGCCCCGCTTTTTTGCCTTTGGGTCGTTTAAAACGTTCAAATAAAACGCAATAATTTAAAAAAAACGAATAATAAAAAAAATTTGTCGTTTTTATGCTGTTTTACGCGTTAAAACGCAGATTAAAGCTCCGGCTTTTTGCTAAAATGGATTTTCAAACGGTCGTTGAAATCGTTTAAATAAAACCAATATTAAAAAAAAACGAATAATAAAAAAAACGTCTTTTTTTCTGTTTTACCCTTAAAAACGCAGATTAAGCTCAAAAAGGCTGTTTTTCTAAAAATTTTCAAGATTTTTGGAAACGTTGGGAAAACGTTAAATAGACGCAATATTAATAAAAACGAATAATAAAAAATTTTTGTCGTTTTTATGCTGTTTTACGAGTTAAAACTCAAAAAAAGCTCAAAACGTACTTTTTTTGCTAAAATAAGCTTTTTAAGCATTTTTTGGGTCGGTGGGAAAACGTTCAAAAAAAGAAGCAATATTAATAAAAAAACGAATAATAAAAAATTTGTCGTTTTTTTGCTGTTTTACCCTTAAAACGCTGGGAAAAAACCCCAAAAAGTGCTGTTTTTGGGGAAAAAAAGCATTTTCAAACATTTTTGATCGTTTAAATCGTTTTAAAAAAGAAGCAATATTAATAAAAAAAGAATAATAAAAAAATTTGTCGTTTTTTTTGTTTTACCCCTTAAAAAGCAGATTAAAAACTCAAAAGGCTGTTTTGTTTAAAAAAAAAATTTTCAAGCATTTTTGATCGTTGGGAAACCCTTCAAATAGAAGCAATATTAATAAAAAAAGAATAATAAAAATTTCGTTTTATGCTTTTTTTACGCGTTAAAAACAGATTAAACCCAAAACGTGCGGTTTTAAAAAAAGCATTTTCAAGCATTTTTGGGTCGTTGGAAAAAAAAAGTTCAAAAGACCAAAATTAATAAAAACAAATGCTAAATTTTTGTTTTTTTGCTGTTTTTCCCCGTTAAAAAGCAGATTAAAACCCCCAAAAAGTGCTGTTTTCTAAAAAAAAAGCATTTTTAACATTTTAGATCGTTTAAAAACGTTCAAATAGACGCAATATTAATAAAAAAAAAGTAAAAAAATTTCGTCGTTTTTTTGTTTTTTTACGCTTTAAAACGCAGATTAATGTTTAAAACGTTTGGGGTTTTCTAAAAAAAAGCATTTTTGCAAGAACGTTGGGAAAACGCCCCAAAAAGAAGCAAATTTTTAATAAAAAAGAATAATAAAAAAATTTTCGTTTTTATGTTTTTTTACGCGTTAAAACGCGGGGTTAAAGCTCAAAACGTGCTGTTTTGCTAAAATAAGCATTTTCAAGCATTTTAGATCGTTGGGAAACGTTCAAATAGACGCAATAAAAAAAAAAAGAATAATAAAAATTTCGTCGTTTTGTTGGAAAAGCGTTAAAAAGCAGATTAAAGCTCAAAACGGCTGTTTTTTCTAAAAAAAAAGCATTTTCGCAAATTTTTGATCGTTTTAAATCGGAACCCCGGCGCAATATTAATAAAAACGAATTAAAAAATTTTAAAGTTTTTATGCTGTTTTGCGTTTAAACGCTGATTAAAACCCCAAAACTTCTGTTTTTTTAAAATAAGCATTTTTAAGCATTTTTAAGAAAGTTGGTCCCCTTCCCCAAAATTTTCCCCCCAATTTAAATAAAACCGAAAAAAAATTTTAAAAATTTGTCGTTTTTTTTTTAAAAAAGCTTTTTTTTTACGCGTTAAAAGGCAGATTAAAAAATCAAAAAGTGCTGTTTTGCTAAAAAAGCATTTTTTAAGATTTTAGATCGTTGAAATCGTTTAAATAAAAACCAAATTAATAAAAAAGAATAATAAAAAACCCCCTCTTTTTTTTGCTGTTTTACGGTTAAAAACCCGAAAAATAAAAAGTGCTTTTTTTTTTGCTAAAAAACCATTTTCAAGAAGATCGTTGGGAAAACGTTCAAAAAGCAATATTAATAAAAACGAAAAAAAATTTCCCCTCGTTTTTTTTGCTGTTTTACCCCGGGTTTAAAAACCGAAAAAGCCCCCAAAAAGTGGGTGTTTTTTTCTAAAATTTAAACATTTTCAAGCATTTTGATCGGAAACGTTAAATAGAAGCAATATTAATAAAAAACGAATAATAAAAAAATTTTTTCCCTTTTTTTGCCGAGCGTTAAAACGCGGGTTAAAATAAAACGGCTGGGTTTTTCTAAAATGGGATTTTCCCAAATTTAAAACGTTTAAATCGTTCAAATAGAAGCAATATTAATAAAAAAAGAATAATAAAAAAAATTTGTCGTTTTTATGTTTTTTTACGCGTTAAAAAAAGCAATTTTAAAAAACAAAACGTGGGTTTTGTAAAAAACATTTTTAACATTTTTTGATCGTTTTAAAAAAAAGACCGAAAAAATTTAAAAAAAAACAAAAAATAAAAATTTTTGTCGTTTTATGCTGTTTTACGCGTTAAAACGCAGAAAAGCTCAAAACGTGCTGTTTTGCTAAAAAAAAGCATTTTCAAGCATTTTAGATCTTGAAATCGTTCAAATAGACGCAATTTTTAAAAAAAAAAACAAAAAATAAAAAATTTTTGTCGTTTTTAAGCGTTTTACGCGTTAAAACGCAGATTAAACTCCCAAAAAGTGCTGTTTTGCTAAAATAAGCATTTTCAAGCATTTTAGATCGTTGAAATCGTTCAAATAGACCAATTAAAAAAAAAAAAGAAAAAAAAAATTTGCCCTTTTTTTGCTTTTTTTTACGCGTTGCGCGATTAAACTCAAAACGTGCTGTTTTGGTTAAAAAAAAAGCATTTTCAAAACATTTTAGATCGTTGAAATCGTTCAAAAGACCAATTTAATAAAAAAAGAATAATAAAAATTTTTCGTTTTTTTTGTTTTTTT
>NW_027049737.1:0-4184 GCF_025399875.1 Dalotia coriaria
GTCGTTTTTTCTGTTTTACGCGTTAAAACGCAGATTAAAACTCAAAACGTGCTGTTTTGCTTGGTAAGCATTTTCAAGCCCTTTTTTGATCGTTAAATCGTTCAAATAGAAGCAATATTTAAAAAAAACGAATCAAAAAAAAATTCCCTCGTTTTTTTGCTGTTTACGCGTTAAAACGCAGATTAAAAAACAAAACGTGCTGTTTTGCTAAAATAATCATTTTCAAAACATTTTAGATCGTTGGGGAAAAACCCTTCAAATAGACCAAAATTAATAAAAAAGAATAATAAAACTTTCGTCGTTTTTATGCTGTTTTTACCCTTAAAACGCAGAAATTTAAAACTCAAAACGTGCTGTTTTTCTAAAATAAAACATTTTCAAAACATTTTAAAATCTTGAAATCCAAGTTTAAATGGACGCAATTTTAATAAAAAAGAATAATAAAAAAATTTGTCGTTTTTTTGCTGTTTAACGCGTTAAAACGCAGATTAAAAAAACTCAAAACGTGCTGTTTTGCCAAAATAAACATTTTTTGGGATTTTAGATCGTTGAAATCCCTTTTAAATAGACCCAATATTAATAAAAAACAGGAAATAAAAATTTCGTCGTTTTTTTTGCTGTTTTACGCGTTAAAACGCAGATTAAAACTCAAAACGTGCTGTTTTCAAAATTTAAACATTTTCAAGCATTTTTTGATCGTTGAAATCCCTTTTAAATAGAAACAATAAAAAAAACGAATAATAAAAATTCGTCGTTTTTTTTGCTGTTTTTACGCGTTAAAACGCAGATTAAAGGCCCAAAAAATTTTTGTTTTTTCTAAAAAAAAGCATTTTCAAACATTTTTTGATCTTTGAAATCTTTTAAAAAAGAAAAGAATTTTTAATAAAAACGGATAATAAAAAATTCGTCGTTTTATGCTGTTTTACGCGTTAAAAAGCAGATTAAAACTCAAAACGGGGCTGTTTTCTTTTAAAAAAGCATTTTCAAGCATTTTTTGATCGTTGAAATCGGTTTAAAAAAGACGCAATATTAATAAAAAACGAAAAAAAAAAATTTCGTCGTTTTTTAAAGCTGTTTTTCGCCCTTAAAAAAGCAGATTAAAGCTCAAAACGTTGCTGTTTTTTCAAAAAAAGGGATTTTTTTTCATTTTTTGATCGTTGGGAAAACGTTTAAAAAAGACGCAATATTATTAAAAACGAATAATAAAAAAAATTGTCGTTTTTTTCTTTTTTACGGAAAGGAAACGCAGTTAAAAAACAAAACGTGCTGTTTTGCGAAAATAAGCATTTTCAAGCATTTTAGATCGTTGAAATCGTTTTAAATAAAACAATATTAATAAAAAAGAATTATAAAAAAATTTGTCGTTTTTTTTGCTGTTTTCGCGTTAAAACGCGAAATTAAAAAAACTCAAAACGTGCTGTTTTGCCAAAAAAATCATTTTCCCAAACATTTTAGATCGTTGAAATCCCTTCAAATAGACGCAATATTAATAAAAAAAGAATAATAAAACTTTTTCGTTTTTTGGCCTTTTACGCGTTAAAAACGCAGATTAAAGCTCAAAACGTGCTGTTTTGCTAAAATAAGGGATTTTCAAGCATTTTAGATCGTTGAAAAAACGTTCAAATAGACGCAATATTAATAAAAAAGAATAATAAAAAAAATTTGTCGTTTTTTTTGCCCCTTTTTTCGCGTTAAAACGCAATTAAAGCCCCAAAACGTGCTGTTTTTTTCTTTAAAAAAAAAAAGCATTTTCCATTTTTTGATCGTTGAAATCGTTCAAATAGACCTTTTTAATAAAAAAAAATAATAAAAAATTTTGTCCCTTTTTTTTTGCTGTTTTTCGCGTTAAAACGCAGATTAAAACTCAAAACGTGCTGTTTTTTTCTAAAATAAAAACATTTTCCCCAAAAAAATTTTTTTTATCGTTGAAATCGTTCAAAAAAGAAGCAATAAAAAAAAAACGAATAATAAAAAAAATTGCGTTTTTTTGCTGTTTTTTTGCGTTAAAACGCAGATTAAAACTCAAAACATTAACTTTTTTCTTTTAAAAAAAAACATTTTCAAGCATTTTTGAAACGTTTGGGAAAACGTTTTTAAAAAAGAAGCAATATTAATAAATAACGAATAATAAAAAATTCGTCCCTTTTTTTCTTTTTTTTACGCGTTAAAAAGCGTTAAAAACTCAAAAAAGTCTGTTTTTTCTAAAAAAAGCATTTTTTAAGCATTTTTTGATCGTTGAAATCGTTCAAATTGGGAAAAAAAAATTAATAAAAACAAATAATAAAAAAAAATTTGTCGTTTTTATGCTTTTTTTTCGCGTTAAACGCAGATTAAAAACTCAAAAAGTGCTGTTTTGCAAAAAAAAAGAATTTTCAAAATATTTTTGAAACGTTGAAATCCCTTCAAATAGAAGCTATTTAAAAAAAAACGAATGATAAAAATTGTCGTTTTTTAAAGCTGTTTTAGCGTTAAAAAGCGGCTCAAAACGTGCTGTTTTGCCAAAAAAAAGCATTTTCAAAACATTTTAAAATCGTTGGGAAAACGTTTTAAAAAAGACGCAATATTAATAAAAACGAATAATAAAAAAATTTGTCGTTTTTTTCTTTTTTCGCGTTAAAAAGCAGATTAAAGCTCAAAACGTGCTGTTTTGCTAAAATAATCATTTTCAAGCATTTTAGATCGTTGAAATCGTTCAAATAGACGCAATATTATTAAAAACGGAATAATAAAAAATTCGTCGTTTTTATGCTGTTTTACGAGTTAAAACGCAGATTAAAGCTCAAAACGTGCTGTTTTGCGAAAATAAGCATTTTCAAGCATTTTAGATCGTTGAAATCGTTCAAATAGAAGCAATATTAATAAAAACGAATTATAAAAATTCGTCGTTTTATGCTGTTTTACGCGTTAAAACGCAGATTAAAGCTCAAAACGTGCTGTTTTGCTAAAATAATCATTTTCAAGCATTTTAGATCGTTGAAATCGTTCAAATAGACGCAATATTAATAAATAACGAATAATAAAAATTCGTCGTTTTATGCTGTTTTACGCGTTAAAACGCAGATTAAAGCTCAAAACGCTGTTTTGCTAAAATAAGCATTTTCAAGCATTTTAGATCGTTGAAATCGTTCAAATAGAAGCAATATTAATAAAAACAAATAATAAAAATTCGTCGTTTTATGCTGTTTTACGCGTTAAAACGCAGATTAAACCCAAAACGTGCTGTTTTGCTAAAATAAGAATTTTCGTATTTTGATCGTTGAAATCGTTCAAATAGAAGCAATATTAATAAAAACGAATGATAAAATTCGTCGTTTTTTTTGCTGTTTTACGCGTTAAAACGCAGAAGCTCAAAACGGCTGTTTTGCTAAAAAATAACTTTTCAAGCATTTTAGATCGTTGAAATCGTTCAAATAGACGCAATATTAATAAAAACGAATAATAAAAATTCCGTTTTATGCTGTTTTTCGCGTTAAAACGCAGATTAAAAACTCAAAACGGGTGTTTTGCTAAAATAAGCATTTTCAAGCCCTTTTAGATCGTTGAAATCGTTCAAATAGACGCAATTTAATAAAAAAGAAATAAAAATTCGTCGTTTGTTTTACGCGTTAAAACGCAGATTAAAGCTCAAAACGTGCTGTTTTGCTAACATAATCATTTTCAAGCATTATAGATCGTTGAAATCGTTCAAATGGACGCAATATTAAAAAAAAACGAATAATAAAATTTCGTCGTTTTATGCTGTTTTTTCGCGTTAAAACGCAGATTAAAGCTCAAAACGTGCTGTTTTGCTAAAATAAGCATTTTCAAGCATTTTAGATCGTTGAAATCGTTCAAATAGAAGCAATATTAATAAAAACGAATCATAAAAATTCGTCGTTTTATGCTGTTTTACGCGTTAAAACGCAGATTAAACTCAAAACGTGCTGTTTTTTAAGCTTTTAAAAAAATTTTTAACTTAAATTTTTAAAAAAGTATTAATAAAAAAAAAAAAATTTCCGTTTTTTGCCACCGTTTAAAACGATTAAAAAATCAAAATGCTTTTTTAAAAAAATTTTAAGCATTTTAAAGTTAAAAATTCAAATAGACCCAAATTTTAAAAAAAAACGTAAAAAAATTTTCCCTTTTTTTTTCGCGTTAAAAAATTAAAAATAAAACGGGGTTTTGCTAAAAAAATTTTTTGCTAA